>NC_067250.2:231949437-232252467 GCF_019359855.2 Lolium perenne
TTCTTTTCCTGTAGACAGTGTTGGGCCTCCAAGAGCAGAGGTTTGTAGAACAGCAACAAGTTTTCCCTTAAGTGGATCACCCAAGGTTTATCGAACTCAGGGAAGAAGCGGTCAAAGATATCCCTCTCAAGCAACCCTGCGATCATAATGCAAGAAGTCTCTTGTGTCCCCAACACACCCAATACACTTGTCAGATGTATAGGTGCACTAGTTCGGCGAAAAGATAGTGAAATACAGGTGGTATGAATATATATGAGCAGTAGTAACGGCGCCAGAAAATACTTGACTGTCTATGGCGACAAAAAATAGCTTGCTGGCGTGCAGTTGATGTGGGAGATATTGCAGGAAGTAGAGATGCAGTAAAACAGTAAACAAGCAGTGATTGCAGTATTTGGAAACAAGGCCTAGGGATCATACTTTCACTAGTGGACACTCTCAACATTGATCACATAACAGAATAAATAGATAAATGCTACACTCTACACTCTCTTGTTGGATGATGAACACCACTAATTGTGTAGGGCTACAATAGCACCTCAATGCCGGAGTTAACAAGCTCCACAACATTCGATGTTCATATTTAAATAACCTTAGAGTGCATGATAGACCAACACAATTATACCGAGTACTAACATAGCATGCACACTGTCACCATCAAGCTATAAAAGGAGGAATAGATCACATCAATACTATCATAGTAATAGTTAACTTCATAATCTACAAGAGATCACAATCATAAACTACGCCAAGTACTACATGATGCACACACTGTCACCATTACATCATGGAGGAGGAATAGAGTACTTTAATAACATCACTAGAGTAGCACATAGATTAATAGTGATACAAAGCTCATCATATGAATCTCAATCATGTAAGGCAGCTCATGAGATCATTGTATTGAAGTACATAGGAGAGAGATTAACCACATAGCTACCGGTACATCCCTTAGCCTCGAGGGAGAACTACTCCCTCCTCATGGGAGACATCAGCGGTGATGAAGATGGCGGTGGTGTCGATGCAGATGCCTTCCGGGGGCACTTCCCCGTCCCGACGGCGTGCCGGAACAGAGACTTCTGTCCCCCAGATCTTGGCTTCGCGATGGCGGCGGCTCTGGAAGGTTTCTCGTACCGTGGCTTATTCGTATCGAAGATTTAGGTCAGGGATGCTTATATAGGCGAAGAGTCGGAGTCGGAAGGGCCACGGGGGCTCCACACACCAGGGGGGCGCCCCCCTCTGGTCGCGCTGCCACCCCGTGTGGGGCCCACCTGGCTCTCCTCTGGCCCCTCTTCGGTGCTCTGGAAGCTTCCTTGAAATATAAGATATTGGGCGTTGATTTCGTCCAATTCCGAGAATATTTCCTTACTAGGATTTCTGAAACCAAAAACAGCAGAAAACAGGAACTGGCACTTCGGCATCTCGTCAATAGGTTAGTTTCGGAAAACGCATCAAAACGATATAAAGTGTGAACAAAACATGTAGGTATTGTCATAAAACAAGCATGGAACATAAGAAATTATCGATACGTTGGAGACGTATCAGCATCCCCAAGCTTAGTTCCTACTCGTCCTCGAGTAGGTAAACGATAACAAAGATAATTTCTGAAGTGACATGCTACCAACATAATCTTGATCATACTATTGTAAAGCATATGAGATGAATGCAGCGATTCAAAGCAATGGTAAAGACAATGATTAAACAACTGAATCATATAGTAAAGACTTTTCATGAATAGTAGTTTCAAGACAAGCATCAATAAGTCTTGCATAAGAGTTAACTCATAAAGCAATATATTCAAAGTAAAGGCATTGAAGCAACACAAAGGAAGATTTAAGTTTCAGCAGTTGCTTTCAACTTATAACATGTATATCTCATGGATAATTGTCAACATAAAGTAAAATAATAAGTGCAATAAGTAAGCATGTAAGAATCAATGCACAGTTGACACAAGTATTTGCTTCTAAGATGGAAGGAAGTAGGTAAACTGACTCAACATTAAAGTAAAAGAATGGCCCTTCGAAGAGGGAAGCATGGATTGCTATGTTTGTGCTAGAGCTTTTATTTTGAAAACATAGAGAGAGCATAAAAGTAAAGTTTTGAGAGGTGTTTGTTGTTGTCAACGAATGGTAGTGGGCACTCTAACCCCCTTGCCAGACAGACTTTCTAAGAGCGGCTCCCATGAAAGATTTTTATTTTTGGGTGGCACTCCTTCCAACCTTGCTTTCACAAACCATGGCTAACCGAATCCTCGGGTGCCTGCCAACAATCTCATACCATGAAGGAGTGCCTTTTTTATTTCAGTTTTATTTAGATGACACTCCTCCCCACCTTTGCTTTCTCAAGCCATGGCTAACCGAATCCTCGGGTGCCGTCCAACAATCACATACCATGGAGGAGTGTCTATTTTTAAAATTATGAAAGTTAATTAATTCGGGGCTGGGAACCCCATTGCCAGCTCTTTTTGCAAAATTATTGGATAAGCGGATGAAGCCACTAGTCCATTGGTGAAAGTTCCCCAACAAGATTGAAAGATAAACACCACATACTTCCTCATGAGCTATAAAACATTGACACAAATAAGAGGTAATAACTTTTGAATTGTTTAAAGGTAGCACTCAAGCAATTTACTTTGGAATGACAGAGAAATACCATGTAGTAGGTAGGTATGGTGGACACAAATGGCATAGTTTTTGGCTCAAGGATTTGGATGCATGAGAAGTAATCCCTCTCAATACAAGGCTTAGGCTAGCAAGGTTGTTTGAAGCAAACACAAGTATGAACCGGTACAGCAAAACTTACATAAGAACATATTGCAAGCATTATAAGACTCTACATTGTCTTCCTTGTTGTTCAAACACCTTTACCAGAAAATATCTATACCTTAGAGAGACCAATCATGCAAACCAAATTTTAACCAGCTCTATGTATTTCTTCACTAATAGGTGCAAGGTATATGATGCAAGAGCTTAAACATAATCTATATGAGCACAACAATTGCCAAGTATCAAGTTATTCAGGACATCATACCAATTACCACATGTAGCATTTTCTGTTTCCAACCATATCACAATTAACGAAGCAGTTTCAACCTTCGCCATGAACATTAAAAGCTAAGAACACATGTGTTCATATGAACCAGCGAAGCGTGTCTCTCTCCCACACAAGCATGAATTTATTCAAACAGAACAAAAATAAAAATAAACATACGCTCCAAGTAAAGTACATAAGATGTGACCGAATAAAAATATAGTTTCAAGAGAAGAAACCTGATAATTTGTTGATGAAGAAGGGGATGCCTTGGGCATCCCCAAGCTTAGACGCTTGAGTCTTCTTGAAATATGCAGGGATGAACCACGGGGGCATCCCCAAGCTTAGACTTTTCACTCTTCTTGATCATATATCATCCTCCTCTCTTGACTCTTGAAAACTTCCTTCACACCAAACTCAAAACAAACTCATTAGAGGGTTAGTGCATAATCAAAAATTCACATGTTCAGAGGTGACACAATCATTCTTAACACTTCTGGACATTGCCCAAAGCTACTGGAAGTTAATGGAACAAAGAAATCCATCAAACATAGCAAAACCGGCAATGCGAAATAAAAGGCAGAATCTGTCAAAACAGAACAGTCCGTAAAGATGAATTTTTTAGAGGCACCAGACTTGCTCAGATGAAAATGCTCAAATTTCATGAAAGTTGCGTACATATCTGAGGATCACACACAAAAATTGGAAGATTTTTCTGAGTTACCTACAGAGAACCCTGCCCAAATTCGTGACAGACAGAAATCTGTTTCTGCGCAGTTATCCAAATCTAGTATCAACCTTATTATCAAAGAATTTACTTGGCACAACAATGCAATAAAATAAGATAAGGAGAGGTTGCTACAGTAGTAACAACTTCCAAGACACAAATATAAAACAAAATTACTGTAGCAAAATAAAAACATGGGTTATCTCCCAAGAAGTGCTTTCTTTATAGCCATTAAGATGGGCTCAGCAATTTCAATGATGCACTCCCAAGAAATAAGAGTTGAAGCAAAAGAGAGCATCAAAAAGGAAATTCAAAACAAATTTAAGCCTAACATACTTCCTATGAAAAAGAATCTTGTAAATAAACAAGTTCATGAAGAGCAAAGTGACAAGCATAGGAAGATAAAACAAGTGTAACTTCAAAAATTTCAGCATATAGAGAGGTGTTTTAGTAACATGAAAATTTCTACAACCATATTTTCCTCTCTCATAAAGATTTTCAGTAGCATCATGAGCAAACTCAACAATATAACTTTCAAATGAAACATTCTTAACATGACTCTCATGCATAAAATTATTACTACTCCCAACATAAACATAGTCATTCTTATTAATTGTAGTGGGAGCAAATTCAACAAAGTAGCTATCATTATTATTCTCATCAAGTGTAGGAGGCATAGTATAATCATAATAAAATTTATCCTCCATAGTAGGTGGCACCGAAATACCACTATCATTATAATCATCATAAATAGGAGGCAAGGTATCATCAAAGAAAATTTTCTCCTCGATGCTTGGGGGACTAAAAATATCATGCGCATCAAAACCAGCTTCCCCAAGCTTAGAATTTTCCATAGCATTAGCAACAATGGTGTTCAAAGCGTTCATACTAATATTATTGCTACTAGCATGCAAATAAGGTTCCATAGATTTTTTAATTTTCGCATTAAACAATCCATGTCTTAACTCAGGAAATAGATTAAAAAGCTCATAGTTGCTTTCCATTATGCCTAACTAGTGATAAACAAGAAATAAAAAGATGCAATTGCAGGATCTAAAGGAAATAGCTTCGAGCACTTACAACGGCACCAGAAAATAACTTAGTTACTTGGGACCAGAGTGTGAGTGCCTTTTACCTTTCCTCCCCGGCAACGGCGCCAGAAAATAGCTTGATGTCTACTCACGCTTCTTTTCCTGTAGACAGTGTTGGGCCTCCAAGAGCAGAGGTTTGTAGAACAGCAGCAAGTTTTCCCTTAAGTGGATCACCCAAGGTTTATCGAACTCAGGGAGGAAGAGGTCAAAGATATCCCTCTCAAGCAACCCTGCGATCACAATGCAAGAAGTCTCTTGTGTCCCCAACACGCCCAATACACTTGTCAGATGTATAGGTGCACTAGTTCGGCGAAGAGATAGTGAAATACATGTGGTATGAATGTATATGAGCAGTAGTAACGGCGCCAGAAAATACTTGACTGTCTACGGCGACAGAAAATAGCTTGCTGGCGTGCAGTTGATGTGGGAGATATTGCAGGAAGTAGAGATGCAGTAAAACAGTAAACAAGCAGTGATTGCAGTATTTGGAAACAAGGCCTAGGGATCATACTTTCACTAGTGGACACTCTCAACATTGATCACATAACAGAATAAATAGATAAATGCTACACTCTACACTCTCTTGTTGGATGATGAACACCACTAATTGTGTAGGGCTACAAGAGCACCTCAATGCCGGAGTTAACAAGCTCCACAACATTCAATGTTCATATTTAAATAACCTTAGAGTGCATGATAGACCAACGCAATTATACCGAGTACTAACATAGCATGCACACTGTCACCATCAAGCTATGAAAGGAGGAATAGATCACATCAATACTATCATAGTAATAGTTAACTTCATAATCTACAAGAGATCACAATCATAAACTACGCCAAGTACTACATGATGCACACACTGTCACCATTACATCATGGAGGAGGAATAGAGTACTTTAATAACATCACTAGAGTAGCACATAGATTAATAGTGATACAAAGCTCATCATATGAATCTCAATCATGTAAGGAAGCTCATGAGATCATTGTATTGAAGTACATAGGAGAGAGATTAACCACATAGCTACCGGTACAGCCCTTAGCCACGAGGGAGAACTACCCCTCCTCATGGGAGACAGCTGCGGTGATGAAGATGGTGGTGGTGTCGATGGAGATGCCTTCCGGGGGCACTTCCCCATCCCGGCGGCGTGTCGGAACAGAGACTTCTGTCCCCTAGATCTTGGCTTCGCGATGGCGGCGGCTCTGGAAGGTTTCTCGTACCGTGGCTTATTCGTATCGAAGATTTAGGTCAGGGAGGCTTATATAGGCGAAGAGTCAGAGTCGGAAGGGCCACGGGGGCTCCACACACCAGGGGGGCGCGCCCCCCCTCTGGCCACGCCGCCACCCCGTGTGGGGCCCACCTGGCTCTCCTCTGGCCCCTCTTCGGTGCTCTGGAAGCTTCCTTGAAATATAAGATACTGGGCGTTGATTTCGTCCAATTCCGAGAATATTTCCTTACTAGGATTTCTGAAACCAAAAACAGCAGAAAACAGGAACTGGCACTTCGGCATCTCGTCAATAGGTTAGTTTCGGAAAACGCATCAAAACGATATAAAGTGTGAACAAAACATGTAGGTATTGTCATAAAACAAGCATGGAACATAAGAAATTATCGATACGTTGGAGACGTATCACTCCGCGCCCTCGCCTACACCTCTCCGCCGCTGTAGACGCGTCGCCATGGTCGACCCTCGCCACAGAGCCGCGACACCTCCAGCCGCTATAAAAGGAGACCCTCCCCTCTCGATTTCTTCACACCGCCAGCATCCCCTCCTCTCACTCGTTCTCCTCGACCTCTCGCCGCTCCACATTAGCCACCAGAGCCCTCCAATTTCATCATCGGAGCCCGTAGCACCGCCGCAGAAGCCGCCAGAGATTGACGCCACCTCCAGCGACACCGCCGGTACCAGACGAACCGCCGTCCTCGACAACATCCCTGCACACATCGCCGACCATCGCCGGAGCTCCGGTGAGCTCTCCGACCCCCTGCCCGTGCCGCCAGTGAGCTCACCTCTCGCCGTCGACGACGATGAGCGTGAGCCGTCCGATCGTCGTCTAATCCTACGTCCCAGATATAACATACCCCTTCGCCGTTTAAGTGATGCTGACAGTGGAGCCCACTGTCAGGCGGCCCGCTCGCGCGAGACGCGTAGCTGGGCCGGCCCGGTTTCTTTTCTCTGTTTGGCCCAACTTAGTTTCCCGCGCTGGCCCAACAATCCAAATTCAATTAATTCGATTTAATTCAAATTGCTTACTGATGCCTTGTTCAAAATTGAATAAAATCAAATATGCTAAACCAAATTTGAAGAATTTCATATATTTGGAAACCTTATGAAATTCTCTAAATAACTACACTAGTCTCAACACTAGATTCGTTGTAGAATTAATGTAGTAAAAATAACAAGGCATGGCCTTTTCAAACTTCAAACTTTTATTAAAAATCAACCAAAAATGCTTTTGAGGTTATTCCAACTCTCAAAAATCACAATTCATATTGTATTTCTGAATATGTAAAAATATGACATAGTTACTTCATATGATCATGGGGTAGAATAAGTAATGGCTATATGGCTATTTCTAGTCCATTTAAATTTTCCAAAACTATTTGTTAAAACATATGAGAGGTTTTCCCTTATTTAAATCTTGTCTCAAGTAACTCAACATGAGGTAGTGACCATGGTCTACATAATCTCATATTGAATTATTTGGTGATAGTAAATTATAAGTATGGTAGTGTTAAATTGCATGAGATACTTTACCTCATTTAAATCATTTTCCCAAATGATAATTATGAATTGTTGACCTTGGTCAACATGGGTTCATACATTATTTATTTGAGGAGATTAAATCTTAACAAGATTCAATGAGAGGAAATTATTTCTTCAAAGAACTAAATAGAAACCCTAATCAATATTTGTAATGAGAGGAAATTACTTTTCTTAAAAAGGAAACAAAGTCAACCAACATGTTACAAGTATTGTGATGCTAGAATAGCTTGTGTGAACCAATTATGTGCTTAGTCTAGCTCTTAAGCTTTGTTTGGTGATTGTTACCTCGTATCCGTTTTTAGACGCTAGTACCGAGGAGTACCAGGAGGAGGAGGTCTACTTCCAGGAAGAAGAAGACCACTTTGATCAGTACACCAACCAAGGCAAGCTAATATTCTTGCAAGTGCAAAGCTCTAATAGAGCAAGGCACCCTTATCTACTACTTTATACTCAATGATCCCATCCCAAGTTTTTACCTTACAAGTTTTTGATTATCAAAGTTTACTTTTTGATTCATGATTCACTTGGTCTAGTTATAGAGTAGAACAAGAGTTTCAAACTTAGCCTAAAAGCACTATAAGCTAGATAGCACCTCTCATGACTAGTTGCTAGTGCTAACAAATAAAATTGGCTACTCTAGATGGGAACATGTGAAGTGAAATGACTTTGAAAACCTTGGAATGATGAGTCATTCTACTGAAAGATTTTTGAAGGTGAATATGACTTGAATGACATGGTGAATTTGATAAAAAAAACGGATGGTTGGGTTCGGATGCGATACCTTTCCAATTATATAGTACCGCCACAATACCTGATTATGGGTAGGGCTTAACTGGAAGTTTATGCATCTTAGTATGGGTTCCCTCTAAACAAGCGTCATAGGGGTTATGCCGAGGCTGCCTCCGTTGGAAGTGAAATGATGTGAAATGAGGTGAATGTTCGGCCCAAGCCCTGTGCAGTTCCCAGGCTGACGGTTTGTCTTCACTGGGAGGCCAAGCTCATGGGGAGAGGTGCCTATACTAGGGTATGTAAGTGAAAGGTTATGGTTGATGATCCGCGTACTGAGTTACGGTTATTCAGGGTTATCCCTGACGGATGTAATCAAAAGTTGTGGCACAAGTGTACAACCTCTGCAGAGTGTAAACCTATTCGAATAACCGTGTTCACGGTTACGGATGATTGGAAAGGCCATACTGTTCCGTTGTCAGATGTTTTCTTAAAAAGAAATGATGAATTGAATGGTGACTTGACTTGAATCACAACTGAGTTGTGGGAATGACACTAATGTTCCCACTTGAGTTAGTTAGCAAATGATGAGTCTTTTACTAAATGCTTATGAACTAAAATTGGCTTTATGCAAATAAACCTAGAGCTTAGCACCCCTTGACTAAAATTGTTAAGTACTTACACTAGTATTAGTTTGCGAGTACTTTAAAAGTACTCACGGCTGTGTCCCTGGCTATTCAAATGGCTAGACTATGAAGAGGAGCAGCTGTACCAAGATGACGGCCAGTAGAACGTCTACGACAACTAGGAGTATCTTCTGACGTCAAGCGTTGGCCTTTGGATTAGATAGTCCACTACGACTACGCTTCCGCTATGTATTGTGTTCGTTGATCATTAGATCAACTATTTGTGTAATATTGGATCATGTGATCTACTTTTGTAAGACGACTATGGTTTGTAATGAATGATGACTTTATGATATCAAATGTTATGTCTCGCAACAACAATCTTCCTGGGATTGCGATGTATGGCATAATAGGCATCTGGACTTAAAAATCCGGGTGTTGACACCTACCCTGTCCAATTCGAGTTGCGGTGTACTGGTTAATCCATGGGATCGAGTTCGTGGGGATGCCGGGGCGGCGGTCCTGGAAGGTGGACTGCGCGGTTGGCTCTTCGGCGGGCAACGCGGCGGTGGTGGTGATCTCTCTCTTCGGTCATGAGAATGGCGTGGAGCGGACGGTGGGGGGTCCTGGTGTTGGTGCTAATCTCGTTTCTTGCTGCTAATCTTGGTTTCTTGCATTTCAAGAAAGAACAATCCAGAAGAATGAGAAGGACTGGAGCAGAGGCGTATGCACCAACCAGTGAGGGGAGGAAGATGGCGGGCTGGCGGAGTAGGCTCGCACGATGAGCGCCACCGCGAGAGGCAACCCCACGGCCACCGTGCCCAAGGCAGAGCGGAAGAGGAGTAGGCGACCACCCCATCGACAGCCACCGTGGATGGTGGCTTCGAGTCCGGGTGGGTGATGTTGTCCCGCGGAGGAGTCGGTGGCGGCGTCGAAGGAGACGGAAGGGCCGGTGGTGGTGGCGCCGACGCCGACGCCGGAGCCGCTAGCTGAGGCAGCGTCAGCCAACGCTGCGGCGGCGTCCTCGGTCCTGTCCCTCTCCTCCTCCTGCCTGGTGACCTCCTCCAGCAGCGCGGAGCTGTTGTGCGTCCCGCTCGGAGTGAAGCCAACCGGCACCAGCGGCCGGTTCTTCTTGTCCGTGGCAGGGTGGGGGGCGGTCGGGGAGGAGACGAAGGCCATGGTGGAGGTGGAGGGAGGTGGCCTGGTGCTGATGGGGAAGAGGGCGGAGGAGCGACGGAGAAGAGCGAAATAGAGAGAGATGTACGGGGGAGAGAAGGTAGTTATATAGGTGGCGACGCTTCAGCCTCGGCAACCCCCAGATCGTGTTTGGGATGCTCAACTTGGGGACAGCGGGCGGCTGAGTTGTCGGGCGTGGTGTGTGGATACTTCCGGGCGAAAGCTCAGCGCCTCGGCGCCAACGATGGTGGCGCCTGCGGGTGTCGTAACCCTCTTGGGGGCGTCGTTGTGGGTATGCGCCCCGCGGTAGGGCTCCGATTGAAAGCCCTAGACCTCGTGGTCTCGACGGCGGCGGCGCAATGCGTCGTTTTCCCTCTTTGGGGCGTCGTTGTGGAGCCCCGTCTTGACTCGGTCTCGTGTCAATGTTCTCGTGGGAACTTTGGGGTCTATGTTCTTTTTATTTTTATTTTTTTCTTTGATCTGCTTTGTAAGAGGTTCTCATCTCCACCTTGTATCGGTTCGGCCGTTGCGGCTTTATTTATAAAGCGGGGTGAAAGCCTATTTCGAGAACGGAGGGAGTACGAGATTACATTGGTGAACGATGAACGAGCTCAGCTGGACATCGAGCATATTCCATTCTAAACGCCCCAGCCCTCCCGTAACTCCTCCCCAGCCCTAAACGCCGCCGCCGCCGCCTCTAGCGCCGCCGGGGCAAAGACCCTCGGGGCGTGGCGGCGGCGGGGGCCCTTCCTCGTCGACGCCTGGTGGACGGCGGCCGGATCCCCTTCCTCGACACATGGCGGGCGCGCGGATGGGTTGGGCGGCGGCGGCCTGCGCTGCGCCCCTTCTCCCGTCGGCTCTCCCTCGGCCGACGCGGTTGGGATGGGCGGCGGCGACCAGCGCTGCGGCCTCCCTCCTCCCGTCGGCTCTCCGCAGCACTCCGACAGGGGCTGGTGGTGGGCGGCGGACAGGCTATGGCCTGCGCTAATTTCCCCCCGCCTCTCGCCGGTGAGTGGAGGCGATCTCGGGCTTCACCCGCGACACGAGGTCGCCCAGGGCAGCAGCCTTGGGTAAGATGGTGGAGGTGGCCCTCTTCTTCGCCGGAGAGGGTTGGCCTGCGGTTGGTGGTGGTGGATCTATCGATCTATCACCGCGTTCCGGCGGCGAGATGGAGATGCTTGGAAGCCGGCGACGGAGTCGCCGGTGGAGGGTTGGAGTGGCCAGCCCGGGATGGTCGCCGACGTGGGGGTCCGACCTGAATAAAGGCGGTGGTCCTAGGGTCTCTCTTGCGTGAAGAGGAAGACCTACCGGAGGCCTGGACTCGTGATCTAGCCGGAGTGTTGAGTTCCGGAAGGCTCCGCCGGCGAATGTAACAGTGCTTTTTGCCTGGAGTTTACTGGATCGGTGGTATTCGGTCGTGCGCACCCATGCTTTTATTCCGACCGATTGGTTCTGGAGGGAGCGGCGCGAAGCTCTTTTTCTGTGTTGACATCAAGTGACTATGGATCCATGATGAAAGTCGGAATAAGAGAAGTTCATGAAGGCCAGAGGGGAGGACTAGCTAAGGGAGGTTCAAGTCTCCGCGTTGTTGAGGGACTTGCTTGGTGTTCCGGGCTTCACAGCAGCGGTATGAAAGTGGGGGCGACAACACAGGTGAAGTTCAGAGTCCTACCTTTCAGGGTGAAAACCCAAGGTCTGGCCTTAACTGGTTGTGCCTGGCAATGACCTTGTTGGAGGCATTGTTTTGAGAGCGGGGACTATCTTCAGGGTGAAAACCTAAGATCGTTGATCGGGCTACGATGGTGTTCGCGCACTGTTCCCTTCTTGGAGGCGTCGTTTTTGGAGATTCTGTATTTCAGGTGTTGTCTTGGCGGTGGATGTATTGCTGTTGTTAGGCCCGAGATACTGTAGCCGGACTTTTGTTTCTTAGTTTTTTTTTTTTTTTGGTTGTGTGCATCCGTAGTGCCATTAGGGTGGTGCGTTGTTGCAGAGACTGTGTGTAATTGGTATCGTTTTGATATTAATATATTCCCTTTATCGAAAAAAAGCTGGACATCGAGCATGCAAAGCTGTGCAGCTTCATGCGCAAAGAATAGAGGCGGGCCCATTTGCATGGAGCTAGCATGCTCTGCAATCTGCGATCTTCTCTAAGCATTGGCTACGCTATCTGAGTATATCTTCCTTACTTGATTCAAACTGGAGGAATCAAGTACAGTAGTACCTTCCATGGCGAGGGGATACCGTGCTAGAGTCGGACGCGTTCTTGACTTCTTGTCTCCTTCGCAGCTTCGAAACAGATCAGGAGTTCGAGATAGGAAAAAAGGTATAGAAAAGACAAAGTGGAACCCGAGTTCGACTCAGTATGCTTCTGCCACAGCCTAAAGTTCTGCACGCCTATATATGCATCCTCGGGAGCAAATCCAGCGGAACGCGAAGCAGACGCCGTCGCTCCACATTGATCTCGTAGCGCAGCCTCCGTATCAGATCGATCGTAGTCGGGGTTAAAGGCGCAGCCGCACGCCCGCACCCTCGCCGTCGAGCAGCATGGACGGCGCCGTCCGGTCGGTGTGGGCCGAGAACTTCGACACCGAATCACAAGTGCTCCGCCAAGTCGCGCCCCACGCCCAGCACGTCGCACTGAATGTGCAGTACCCCGGCTGCGTCGTCGCCCACAGCAGCGGCCGGCACCACCGCGACCTCACCACCGATGAGAAGTACGAGGTCATTCGAGCGAACGTGGCCCTGCTCAAGGCGCTCCAGGTGGGGATCGCCGTCCTCACCGTCGACGGCCAACGCTTCGCCTGGGAGTTCAACCTGCGCGGGTTCGACGTCGAGTCAGACGATGAAGCGAGAGATCCCAAGTCCATCGCCTACCTCACCGACTGCGGCGTCGACTTCAACCGGCTTCCCCGGGACGGTATCGACGGGTGCAAGCTCCGCTGCCTGTTGCAGGACTCTGGTCTTCTCAAAGCCAGGCCGTCGTGGGCGACGTTCACGGGCGCCTACCACGTCGCCTACTTCGTGACCATCATGTCGGGCAAGAAGCTCCCGGAGAGCGTGGACGCCTTCATGGAGATGGTGCGAGAGCTTGTCGGGCCGTTGTACGACGTGAAGCGGCTGGCGAGGGAGCACGATGGGAGCTGCGTCGGAGCGCTGAGCAATGTCGTGAAGAAGCTCGCCATCGTGCCGCCCGGTGAAGAGATCTCCAAGTCGAAGCCTGCCGGCACGGGTAGCATGCTGGCACTTCTCGCCTTCCAGACGTTGAAGCAGAAACTTGGCACCAACACGGAGAAGTACAGCCACGAGCTGTGTGGTCTTCAGTCTATTTAAATGAGTACTTCGTAATGATGGGGTCATCTGATTGAGCATCGCCTCTTAGCTTTTAGATATGATGGCTGTACTGTTTGTTAAACTTCTTGTTTCAGTTTTAGTGTTGATAGGTTTTTGCCCCGTAGTAGATGTTTCGATGCCGATTCATCTGTCAGCGGGTTTCCTATCGATGCAAGGGCGCTCTTTCTTTCCCGTTTCCTTTTGGTTTACTTCGAAAGTGATATTTGGACAATGTATATTTCTATTATGAAAGTAATGGAAAGGGGAGTGGCCCGAATTGAAAAAAATATCATTTTCTCGGCGTGTCGGAATTTGTTACTATGTGTTGATCCTTTGGAAGCTAAAGTTCGGGCCTGCCTGGAAGGGTTGGAGTTATCTCTTCAATACAACCATCTGCCAATAGTCATCGAGTTGGACTGCCTTCAGCTTATATCGATTGTTCCGGACCGCCAACCAGATAGATCGCTTCTTATGCATTTATTTTCGGAGATTAAAAGGGTTTCTAATCTAGATTGTATGTACTTGTAAAAGTGAATCGCTCGCAGGTTAAGGTTAGTCATTGCCTTGCTAATTTTGCAAAAGCAGAGTACCAATCTAATGTATGGTTCGGTTCAGATCCTGAAAGCATGATTCGGAAATTGGATTTGGAGCGTGTTGTAACCCTTTCTGAGTAATGAAATTCTATTTTACCCGTAAAAAGTGTAGAATATGCACGTACACTAGCAATTGACTATTTTCCTAACTGAGGATAGGCTCCCCATTTCGACTTTTTTTGACTATTTTTCAGCGTCATCTCACCAAGCAAACTATTTTTTTACTTTGTAAGAGCACTCGTGTTTCTGACACCAAATGGAGGAGAAGGGAATATCAATTCGTCATGCTCTGACACCATACTACATTTTTGTAGTTGTTGATATCCATATGATTTAGTCGTTGATAGGTTTTTTAGAAAGTTTAGTCAAACTTTACTAAAAAAAGTCTTATCCATTGAAATGGAAGGAGTATGTATAAACCATATTGCATTTATTGGAAATACACAAAACGACTATTGTCTTTTGGGATCACGTGGGGACGGTTTTTCTCCAAGGCATTGTTTTTTTCTGAGAGCTGAACATGCACGGGAGGCTTGCACTTTACAGTATTTCTTGTAGACTTACACGATTGATGTTGTTTAGTGATATCTTGTGTGGCTGAATTTATTAGTATGTGAATGCGCTAAATTGTACAAACATGTAGACACGCGAATGGAATGTAACATGTAGTTTAAGATGGACATTCTCCATAGTCGAAGATGGAGGTCAATGTTTTTTTTTTTGGGAATATTCTTATGTTACGAAGAGTGTTTTGAAATGATACAAACGACTATTGTTTTTGTCATGTACCCACTACTAAAACATTGCAAATGTTTTCTGGGTGCCTACAAAGAATTTCTCCAATGTTACAAGCATGTTTCTATAATGTTCAAAGCATGTGGTACATATGTTAGATGTGTTGGTTTCTTATTTTGCAAAGAAGGACATGTTTTTATTTTTATTTTGCTGCAACCAAATGGAGATTTACTGCATACGCTATTTTCTGCTACAAAGGTTCGCTCGAAATGTTGTGAACACTACAACAAAGCGATTACGTGGGGACGGTTTTTCTCATGACACCTTTTTTTAATCTCTATATGCAAAACCAAGAAGAAAAAATCTTGTAGATAAAAACCACCTTTGAGACGATGTAGATGTCGCCTTATTATGTCTACCACTATTAAGTGTGTAGGGCAATGGAGACTAAAAGAATGTTTAGAAAGCTTGTTCACCAAATATTGAATTTGAAAAAAATAGACAAGTTTAAAGCGTCGGGCAGGTGCAAGCTTCGGTGCTGCATTTGTGGATGGGTCAACAGTAGAGTTCCTAGCTGCACAAGCATTTGGTGCAACAACTGCTTGTGCCGAGGTACTTGTTTCTCGAACAACTCCAAAAACTTGTGGTAACCGCAGTCGGGATCGCCTATCATTATCCTTATTCATTATTTTAGAATCGTCGATTATGTAAAAATAGAAAATGCATTAGACAAAAAAATATTAGAAAATCTGGTACACAGCTTAACTAACAAAGGAAAGCATGAAAAAAAAATGGGACAACTGGTAACCTGTAATCAACTATGCAACCGACAACATGCAAATTAATGTGAAATTGCAATCAACTTACTTTTTATACACAAATCAAACTAAACCGAGGTCATATAAGCAAAATCACACTATTCAACTTGTGGTTGTTCCCAAAACCAAGATGGGCAGTTTACTGAGCCAACTTAGGCATGGTTACGGTACAAGAATGAAAATATGCTAGTAGAGTTGTGTATTACTATCACTCATAAAAAACACACACTATCTAACTTAAGCTTGCTTGTACAACCAAGTTGAGTGTCTTATTGAGACAATAAAAACACGTTCAGAAAATAAAATACAACTGACCAAGATTTAGACAAACAATTAAGCATGATCCGAATACAATTTCATAAAACCAAAATAAACTAGTTATGGAATATGATGCAGGTCACACAGTTAACTACAGGGGTTGTCCAAAATTTACGAATCCATTTGAAATTTGCGAAAATCAGTATACTAAGTAACTAAACACATTTGAAACAGCCTACCGCATCTGTTCCATGATTCAGAAAATTGCAGCAGAAAAAAAAATGAAAGCATGTTAGTGCATGAGTAATGATAACTTCCACATCACATACAACATGTGCTTTGCAAAATGATACTACTAGCACATAAACGAACAACAAACTCCCAACAAAAATTGATACCACCCAGTTGGATCTAAACGAAATTAGTTCGTACTTGCCCTGAATTGCTCCTCAAACACACAGAATAGCAAAGCAATTGCAGGGCATTGGCACTAGAAACTACCTCTGCATCTGGATGTCATCGAAAACCTTGCGGAAAAGTTGGTGACCTCGCACCCCACCGACGAGCGCAACTAGATCTCCGCCTTATTGATCCCCACCGTCACGCTCACCGACGTAGATCTTGACGCCTGCCTAACCTTCGCAGACGAGCGTCCGACACACTCTCTGTTTCCGTCGACAAGCAAAACAACTCGACGCACGTGACATCCACCACCGAAATCGCCGCCAAACCCCGACCAGAAAGTCTCGCTCCCCGGCGCAGAGCTCATCGCACTAACGCGCGGCTCACGCTACGCCAACGAGCGAGCCTTCCTCCACAACCTCTCCATCTCCCGCGACGAGCAGAACGCCTCCTCCCGCACGAGCTCAACCACCAAATTCACCGCCCTCCGCCACCAAAATCGCCGCCCACCGCCACTGAAACCCTAACACAAGAGAGGAATTGAGGAGCGAGAGAGCGGAGGAAGGGAGAGAAATGAACTCGTCAGGGGAGAAGAGAGCGGTGTGTTTTGAAACAACTCGCTAGACGACAAATGCCATGCTGGCCCAGGTGGGATTTGGTCCGGGTCCAGGTGGGTTTTCGTCCGGATCCAGGGAGGGATTCGGTCGGCAGACCCGCACGCGGTCGGTTCGTCCATAATGGATCCAACGGCTGAGAAATGAGTGCTCGTTTTGATAGGGAGCATCCAAACACTTTTTAGCAATTGGGACGTTTTATTTCTATAGGATTTGCACTACAAAATTCCTATAAGATTAGTTTCTTTAGGATATGTTTCAATGAATCAAACAACATATGTAAGAAAATTTTCTATAGAATACACAATTCCTATACAAATTCTAGAACCCTCACTTGATTCAAACCGGAGGAATCAAGTAGTAGTACCTTCCTTCGCAAGATGACACCGGGCTAGAGTCGGGCGCGTTCTTGACTTCTTGCCTCCTTTGCAGCTCCGAATCAGACCAGGAGTTCGATATAGGAAAAAAGGTACGTAGAAAAGCCAAAAAGGAATCCGAGTTCGAATCAGTATGCTTTTACCACACCCCAAAGTTCTGCACGCAGCACGCCTATATATGCAAGAAAAAGCAGGCATCCTCGGGAGCAAATCCAGCGGAAGCAGACGCCGTCGCTCTACATCGAGCTCGTAGCCCGGCCAGCCGCCGTATCACATCGATCGTAGTCGGGGCAATAGGAGCAGCTGCACGTACCCTCGCCGTGGAGCAGCATGGACGGCGTCATCCGCTCGGTGTGGGCCGAAAATTTCAACGCCGAATCACAAGTGCTCCACCAAGTCGCGACCCACGCCCAGCACGTCGCGCTGAACGTGCAGTATCCCGGCTGCGTCGTTGTTCATAGCAGCGGCCGGCATCACCGCGACCTCACCGCCGATGAGCGTTACGAGGTCATTCGGGCCAACGTGGCCCTACTCAAGCCACTCCAGGTGGGGATCGCCATCGTCACCGTCGACGGCCAACGCTTCGCGTGGGAGTTCAACCTGCGTGGGTTCGACGTCGAGTCCGACGAAGAAGCCAGCGATCCCAAGTCCATCGCCTACCTCACCGACTGCGGCGTCGACTTCAACCGGCTTCCCCGGGACGGCATCGACGTGTGCACGCTCCGCTGCCTGTTACAGGACTCCGTCCTTCTCAAAGCCCGGCCGTCGTGGGCAACGTTCACGGGCGCCTACCACGTCGCCTACTTCGTGACCATCATGTCGGACAAGAAGCTCCCGGATAGCGTCGACGCCTTCATGGAGATGGTTCGAGAGCTTGTCGGGCCGTTGTACGACGTGAAGCGGCTGGCGAGGGAGCACGACGGGAGCTGCGTAGGCGCGCTGAGCAATGTCGTCAAGAAGCTCGCCGTCATGCCGCCCAGTGAAGAGATTTCCATGTCGAAGCCTGCCGGCACGGGTAGCATGCTGGCTCTTCTCGCCTTCGAGACGTTGAAGCAGAAGCTTGGCACCAACACGGAGAAGTACTGCCACGAGCTGTGCGGGCTTCAGGCTATTTGACGACAATTTTTGTTTTGATCAGCCATATATCAGGGTAAACCGGCCTAGGTGAATACAGTACGATCATATTAGTGGCCTCCCAAAGTAGAATATGCACGTACGCTAGCAATTGACTACTTTTCAGCGTCATCTCAGTATCTCACCAGGCAAACTACTTTTACTTCGTAGGAGGACTCGTGTTTCTGACACCGAATGGATGAGAGGGGTATGTCAATTCGTCATGCTCTGACACCATACTACCTATATTTTTATAGTTGTTGATATCTATATGATTTAGTTGTTGATAGGTTTTTATAAGAGTTTAGCCAAACTTTACTCAAAAACAATCTTATCCATTGGAACGGAGGGTGTTTGTATAGACTATTGCATTTGATAAAAATACACAAAATCCAAGGCAGTTTTTCTGTGTGTGAGCTGAACATGCACGGGAGGCTTGTACTTTACAGTATTTCTTATAGACTTGTACGGTTGATGTTGTTTAGTGACATCTTGTGTGGTTATATTTATTAGCATGTGAATGCGCCAATTGTACAAAGATGTAGACAAATGAAAGAAACGTAACATGTAGTCTAAGATGGAGATTCTGCGTCAAAGATGGAGATCAATCTCTTATGGGAATATTGTTATGTTGCGAAGATTGTTTTGAAATGACAAACAAATATTGTTTTTATTGTGCACCCACTACTAAAATGTTGCAACTGTTTTCTGGCTGCATCCTACATAGGATTTTTTCCAATATTGCAAGCGTGTTTCTGTAATGTTGAATGCATGGGACACATATATTAGATGTGTTGTTTTTTACGTTGCAAAGAACGACATGCTTTTTTAATTTTGCTGCAACCAAATGGAGATTTATTGCATACGCTATTTTGCTACTACAAAGGCTTGCTCGAAATGTGGTAAACACTACAACAAAGTGGTCATGTGGGGATTGTTTTTCTCATACACTTTTTTCCATTTGTATATGCAAAACCAAGAAGAAAAGATCTTGTAGATAAAAACCTTCTCTAAGATGATTGATAACTTCGATCCGGATTACGGATTGTAGTATGACAAGCTTTTTCCCTAGAAGATCTAGGTTTAATCGAACCTTGGAAAGCACTGCTAAAATGATGTAAAGGAAACGTCTACAAGACTTGCTAGTGTAGTTTATCTTCAGTTTACCGGACTTATCTAGTTTACTTTTGAGGGGGTTGTGTTCTATGATGAAAATATGCCAGGATTAAGATTTCACCTGCAGCTATGCATACATATATATAATTGACGCACATATTTGTAACAAATAAAATAGAGATAAGAGATTTTTGAGTAGAAGATCTGTAAATACTCTTGCCCCTAAAGCCAGAGGTGACAACCGCCTTCATTCTCACGAAAAGAGCTTCAGTGACTTTGTGTACCGAAGTCTCACGGCGACTTTGCCTATGTAAGTGCCCTCCGATCTTATGATTAAATAGATATTTATGTTCTCATCTCAAAATGCAATTGAACCATAAACCAACTACCCAAATGAAACAAAACTTTCACAAAACACTGAGTTCAACTAGTTTGATTTACTAGAATGTTTTCAGTTTTTTTTTTTTTTGAAGAATTTGAATTGAGTTCAAAATTTAGGTCAACCCGTGTCCATTAAATCTTGGTCGAAGGGCACACACCTAGAAAAAGTCGCCATGAGAACTTGCCACTTTAGTACATAAAGTCACCGGACCTCGCAGCCCCTATGTTTTGTCCCAAACCACTCCCGTCAGTTTGAATTTTGAGTTAGATCAATCATGTCCATTGAATCTTGATTGAAGAGCACTCAAATCGACTTCATAACTTTGGTACACAAAGTCACGAAACTCGCACCCGTTCCCTCTGCTTTGTCCCAAACCACTCCCATCTATGTTGAGATATGTCACTTTTTTCTATTTTAAACCAAATCGATTTGCAATTTGGGTCCAAGGGATATTCTGCATTTATTATTTCAATGCCCAGTTGCAAAAAATCTGTGGGAATCTATCGGTATTACTGGGATAATTGAGGATGCAACCCATGATGATCGAGCAGGGTCGGCTGTCCTTGAGCTTCTACTGAAGAGGGAAGACAACAGTCTGAATGGAATGCCTAATATTGGCTTGAAAGAAACAATCTCTGTAGCATGTTGGTATCTCTGGTGGCTCAGGTGGCGTATTACAAATAATGAATCCATCCCATCTTTATATAACTGTAAAATGTCTATCTTCTCAATGGTGGCAAATGCAACTAAGGCAACAGTGGTGGGTGGTATTTCTCAAGTCGTGAGATGGTCAAGACCTCAAGTCAGATATATAAAACTGAATGTTGATGCGTCATTTCATGTCGATCGCAAGGCAGGGGCCACGGCTGCTGTGCTTCGGGATGATCAGGGGCGCTTTGTTGCTGCTGCGTGTAAGTTTTATACCGCATGTAACCTCGGTTGCTATGGCAGAGGTGATGGCTATGAAAGATGGTCTCAATTTTGCAAATCAGTTTGGGTGTTCCCGGATCGAAGCGGAATCGGATTCTCAGGAAACTATTAAAGGCTGCACTGGTGGTGACACCTGGTGGAGTGAAACTTGTGCGATCTTTGTTGATTGTCTGGACGTGACCGCAGGGCTTCATGATGTGAAATTTAAGCACTGTCCGAGAGAAGCTAATAAAGTGGCGGATGAGCTAGCTAGGTTTTGTTTTCATAGTGCTAATTCTTGTAATTGGGTCGATGAATTCCCTAGCTTTATTCTGCAAACTCTTCTAGATGATGTAGCCATTATGTGACTCGCGGCAGCAGGTTCGAGACGCATTCTTTTCCTTCCAGGGTATCTGAGGGGGCTGGAAGGTTTTTAATGAGGCAGTCTGCTATTTTCTTAATAGAATTGGTTTGAAGTTTCAAAAAAAAAAAAACAAATCGATTTGCCACCTGTCTTCTCCAAAGTAGTACTTGCATATTTCGTCTGAGAAAACTGTGTATTGCTGAATGATTAGCCCTCTCGTGACACCACCATCACCACCGCACCGCATGACACAAGGGAAAAAGTAAAAGGAAAAAAACAAATCCCCAACCCGTCGTGCGCCGGGGTGCGGCCTCTGCCTTCTTGTTCGACCCGCAGCCTCTCTCTGTCTCTCTCTAACGGCGACGAGCGAATCGTGCGAATGAGATGAGATGGGAGACGGCGGCGACGGGAGCGGAGGCGGAGGCGCTGCAGGAGCGCATCTGGGACCTCCACGACAAGCTCAGCCACGCCATCCTCTCCCTCTCCGCCTGCGCCGGCCTTCCGGGCTGCGGCTGCGGGCACGTGGTCGTCAAGGGGCGGCGGCCTGGAGGGTACCCCGACCTTGCGGCGGCGTCGGCCATGGTGGACGCGCGGGGTCTGCACGCCATCCGCGCCGCGCTCGAGGACCTCGAGGGCCACCTCCACTTCCTTCATGTCAGTACAAGCCCCTCCCTCCTCTCCTCCTCGTCTTTCACTTTCTTTGAAAATTCGTGGCACGCTGGTATCGCGTGAAGAAACCATCCACACTTGATACTGCAATGGAACAGGTTGTTATCATGGCTATGCTTCCTCTTCCTTGCGCAATCGAACAGTTTCTCCTCCTTGTTAGCTAACTGCGGATCCATAAGTTCAGATTCAAATGAACAATCGCTAGAGACCGAGTTATTTAGATTAGAAAACAAGGCCTTCGCATTCAAGACACTGTGGGAGGTGGGTGGCCGTGACCCGTGAGTGTATTGTGTGCTTGGTCCACAGAGGTTCCTCGTTTGACACTTCGCCGTGGTTGGGGGAAACAAACGATAGTAAGCCACATCTTTGTGAGCTGGATGATAGCTTTGTTTGCTCTCCTTGTTTGTCTGTGTCATGTTTCATTATTGCAGATCTTTGTATGCTTCAGCAATTTTGTCCGCTTGTGATTTGGGTGGCAGATTCACCCCAGAATGTATAGGTGTTCCATTGGCACTTCTGTTGGCATGCATCTTCGCTACAATGTCCAGGAGAATCTTATCTGTTGAATAGGGACCTCTCATTTCCCTTGTAGCCAATAATGGTACCAAGACACACAATTGGTTAGCCCTGTAGCTCGCCGTCTTCTGGCTAATGGGAGTTACCTATGTAGCTTGCTCCTTGTTGTCCTCTTGTTTAAGGTATCAATAAGAACTGTTAAGATCTACAGTTTACTACCATAGAAGATTGAGTCTTAGTAAATAAGCTGATAAAAGGTTGTTGCTTCCTATAGCAGGAATTGCAAGTTTCACGGTCATTTATGACAAACATAAACCAGTTATTACAAAGCAATATGTGTCTTATTTTTGTCACATTGGCTTGCAGGATGTTCAGTTACAACAGCGTGCTGAGCGAGATGCTGCGATTGCTAGGGTGCAGCAAAGTCGTATTCTCCTTGCTGCAAGGTTGGCTGAACATAGAGGAAAGAGGCATGGAGTCATTGAGGAAGCCTTAGGTTTCGTGGGCGATGTGCTTGACAAAAACCAATTTGTCTCGCCTGAAGATGTCTATGGGATGCACAACCAATCAGACGAAGATGAGGACCGCACGGGACATGGTTCAAACATGGTGGTGCGTGTGGTATCCTGCACTTTTGCTTTTGCCAAGAACATTTTAAGATTCGAGAGGATGGGTGGTGTGCTGGGTAATGCTGCTGTGCTTGCGGTAAGCATGCTTGCTTTCTTGCAGCTGCATCAGCTGGCCTTGGGTAGACAAACTCCAGCAGTTCAATATAGGAGAACCGATAATCGTTTTCATTCTGGAGGGTCTAGAAGAAACAGCAAAGAAAAGCATGTGGAAGTGTTATTAGCTAGAGGTTGAGGAATCATCGGACTGTTTGTACAGGAAGCTTCCTCCTCTTTTCAGTTTTCATCGGTTTTGTTAGGTCACTAGTCATTCAATTCTTTTGGATGGGCTGCTCTACAGTCTACCTCAATCATTATAAGGTGTACCACACAGGTGTAAATGGTTTGAGATTAGCAATAGATGGAATACTGGAAGAGTCTGCGAACTGGTTTCTTTTTCTTGAACTAACTAAGAAGAATTGATGCTTCAAGGACAACAGTTCTGCATTTGCTAGCTTATAAGGTACTAGCGCAATAGATCACCTTTTGGGGTTACGAAATATTTGAATATGTTGGTTGGAGTTGATGTGGGTGACAAAATTCATGTTTTATTGCTCAACAACCTTTATGGGATAAACTTGTTGAGGGTTCACAAGCTATTTTCTTCCTCACCAGCTGCTGGGCATGCAAATCGGGGTGGAGCTTTTGAGGGCATGCTTCAGTTTTTTGCCACTGCGACGAGTGCCATGATCGAAGGTTCTTTGCTTAACTGACTTCACTCTATGATATGTATATAATGGAGAAAGAGTACAAGTACAACATGGTGCACGTGTCAAGTCTTCAGTCTGTGGAGTTGGGAATTGCTCTTTGTTGTTCCTTGTTTGTTCACACAAGTTAGGTAGTACTACTTTTGCTTTGCATATGTTCCCTCTCTTTGGAGATGTGAACTACTGGGCTGTTATATCGCTGCTTGCAGCAGCTTTGCCGATTTTGTAACCTCAGCGATCGTGTGGTGTAAATCATTTGCGCCCGTGTATGTTCTGTCAAAATGATATATTGCCGTTTTTTCCTTCTCACGCATTCTGGGGAAAGTTTGCGCCTTCTCATGTAAAGTTGGAATCAGTTGACAGCAAAAGTTGTGCTAAAGCACAAGAACATGTGCTAATCTGGTGCTCGTTTTACACCTTTAAAATAAGGAGCTGGCGTCTTTATTTCAAGTGCCATGACAAGTTTTTATCTTTTGTGAGCACCATCATAACGGAGATCTAGATTAACCCTGATATTATCTGAAACTAAACTCACCTTTTTCTTCATGAGGGAAATCGACCTCACCTTTTGGAAAGAAAGCAGCTCTGCATTTTGCAGTTCAGTATTCCTAGAGAAGTTTCGGTGCAACCAGAAATCAGCCCAGAGGCCACCTTTGAAGCGGGCATTGGATTCCCCTAACTCTTGGTCAACATTTGTGTGCTAGGGTATTTATTCGTACGTTTAGTTCTCAGCAACCAAACATGACAGTTCTTCTGATGGCAGATCGTCTTGGTCATTTCTCAGCAACCAAACGGACGTTTAGTCGAGGCTGTGAAAAGCAGAGCAGGCAAACCAGTGCTCCAAGAGCTCTTTCACGGCTGCTTTCTTTTTTTGCATTGCCTTCTTCTTTATGCTCTAGTTTTCTTTTCCTTTTTCCTTTTTTTTGTGGTGATAGCTTTAGTTTCTGCCTAGGGTTGAATGACGTTCAACGTTCTTCTATGTGATCCTTGATTGTAATTATTTGAAAGACGAACTTCTATATCTATAATACTCCCTAAAGAAGAAGGCACCGATTGATGCAAAGGCCAGGGTTACACTCCCCTTTAAAAAAAACTGCTTCCAGCACACGGATTGCAGATCCAAGACATGGAAGAGGCGAAGGCGGCAAACTAGGACCAAGGATATGCAGGTGGTACTGAGGCTGCAAATCATGGCTCCTCTCTGCTCCTGGCGCTGTCAGTGATTAGAAAATCCTGATAGTATCGGTACGCAAGAGTTTATATTTCTGACCAACTCTGGTTTTAAAATAATTAAGATAGGTGGTTTAACACAAGATACTACGGGAAAAACTTTCTTTGCCGTGCATTGCATCTTTGCCGTGTGTTTCCGCACGGCAAAGATTTCTTTGCCGTGCGCACGTAGAAAAACGCACGGCAAAGATTTTGGCCACGGCAAACACAGACACGAGCGCACGGCAAAGATTTGATTCACGGCAACGATGGAAGAGAGCGCACGGCAAAGAAAGTTGCACGACAAAGGACCAACATAGCGCAGCAAAGACGCTGGCACACGGCAAAGCACAAAAGGCATCGCCGTGCACGCCTTTGCCTAGTGTTTTTAACAAACGCACGGCAAAGCAAGTCTTTGCCTAGTGTAAGCGCACGGCAAAGATGTAAAAACTGGATTTCTTCTCAGCTCAAAAGATGTGACGTGGTATAGTTATCAACAAACGAACGCTTAGCTCAGTGGTAAGGTTGTACGCTTTCTCTACTCTGCGTCCTAGGTTCGAATCCCAGACCGATCAGTTTGGAGCTTTTTTTTAGATAAACCATATTTAGCACACGGCAAAGAAGCAACCTTTGCCGTGCGGCGTCGCACGGCAAAGACCTTTGCCGTGCAACATTGGCGAGGCGCACGGCAAAGAAGCCTTTGCCGTCGATTGCTTTACCGTGCGGTCTTTGCCGTGCGGCAACCTTTGCCGTGCATATAAGGTCCTTTGCTAAAGAAAGTTTTTCCCGTAGTGATATAGCAGTAAAAAAATTACATGAACGGTGCACCCGGATATAAAAAAAAATTGTTTGCAGAGAATAGAATCTGTTCATCATCCGTCGGTGTACTTAATCATGTCTCCAATGAAGGGGGGCACTTGGGATCGCAGAGAGGGCATTTGGCCAAGCAATCGTCCCTTTCCGGGAAACATGGCAAGCCCGGTAGGTTCTGGCAGCAGAAACAGATCTTATTATCACATGCATTCCTAGTGCAAGGTTTCAGAACAACCTTGCTCTGATGTAATGTCGTCGAGTTGACCAAGTTAGCTCTAGGATTCGCGTTCGTGTGATCGCTCCTGCCTCCATCTTCAAGACGACGGCCTGTTGCATATGATATGTATTATGCGTTGATTTGTGTGCGCATGACAGATGATACACGCCAGAATACGCCATGGATGACACACCCACGCAAGATATATGTATGCTTACACTCGAACGTCGCTGCCAGGATTCCAAGGGACATGATGATCATCGCATACGCCAGAGTGCTCCCCCTCATATTGACCTCGACTCCTTGAGGTTGTTGAAATACTAAGACAACCGGATATTGGTGTCGGCTAGAGTGTGGGAGCAATGGATATATATGACCGCCGTATACCGTATATGCTGTAATATATAGCAGACATAGTGAAATATACTCCCCGTCGTAGATTTGTCTAAATATGGAGGACATCCAGAAAAATCTACAACACTTATTTTGTTAGGGGGAAATATATTTTTTCTTTATGATGTAAAATATATGTCAATTAATCTAAAAGATTATACGACATATGAATTCATTACATTACAAACGCAATATATGTCGAACAGTATGAAAAGATTGAATCCCGTCCTCCTTCAGATATGATATCTCTAATTCTCTATAGTTCCCTATAATAACTGCAATTATTTTATTCATCTTAGAAATTACTGCCTTGTTTTAAGTATATTTAGTACTTTAGCTTATATTTTAGTTATCTAAACTGATCCACTTTAAATAGAAATATAAATTAAAGAGTAAATAAGGAACAGAATATTCCCCCTCTAGTCCTAAAATAGAGTTTCTATTTATTTATTTTTATTGTATTACTTCTCATTATGATTAGTTTTTTATTGTAATTAGGTTATAATTTGTATTCTCTCTGATTCATAATACGTATCACTAAAATGAGCGAATCGGAGGAAGTACTAGTAATAATATTCTAATTTTATTTAATAGTCTTTTATTGTAATATATAATTAAATAAAGAATAGAGCAATTCCTTTTTGCTAGGTACAAAACAATACAAAAATATATTCTAAAAATACATATTTTGATGAAATTTCATTTTTTGTGGTAGTTTAGTTGATTTTAATCTGTTTATCCTGTAGCTTAATTCAGTTTTCATTTTATTTACTCTGTAATGTAATGTAAAAAAATGAAATTAATTTTGTAAATAAAATTTTAATAATATAAATAGAGTCTTCATGTCCCGTTATCTAGGACGTAGTTTAAGAAAGTTTGGGCGGTTTATCAGGACTCACTAGAAAAAAATCTAAATCTAAATCTGAAAGTAATCTAAAAAAAGAAATGCCATATAACAAAAAAAAGGAGCAATATCACATTCTCTTTTCAAGAACAAACAGAAATTATGTTTTTGCTATGGTAAGGACAATTACTTAGATATGCACATATTGATAGAAATGCAAAAAGGTTAACATAATTTATTACAATAACTTCAAATAAGTGCATATTATGTGAATCGATACTCCTCGATTTATTTCAATTAATTGTGGATCAACCATTTTAATTAGAATGAGCCTGAGAAAGCTAGGAGATTCACTTAAGGGCTTAATAAAGAATATGAACATGCAAATAGGGAACGTTGCCAATGAGAGTCCAAAAAGCAACTGGGAAACAACACCCAAGTTCCAATATAAAAGGGAGACAGAGTAGAAAAGGACAGCAATCAGGTCAAGCAGCGGAACAACTGGAGTTTCAGTTCCAGTTTCTTTCATTAATTTTGTTGTATGGGTGCACCCATATAGGCCTTCTGCCATGGTTTGGCAATATGGCATTGGAATTCAGTCAGGTGGGAGTACATCCCATATAATACACCCCACATAGTAGAACAGGAACAAAGATACACGAGATGCAGCGAAGATGGCAACAGCATCTTCCACCTACAGACCTGCAGCTTCAGCCCATCGCGTACTTTTGGGTCCAGCTCCTCGCGGTGGACTCATATTTCACACGGTCGCTCTTGTACATGTGCGCGATCTCAGGAACCAACGGGTCGTCAGGGTTTGGGTCCGTTAGCAGAGAACAGATTGAAAGGAGTACCTGAGAATAGCAGCAGCTTATGAGAACTGGAAAACAAAAGTCAACTGCTAGAACTCCAGTTCCACATGTTATGGCATTTTGTTTGGCATGAAATGGTGTTACACAACTATTGAAAGGAAGAATCAAGTCACCTTGGAAACTGTCAATGCAGGGCTCCATTGCTCCTTCAAGATATCAAGACATATGCTCCCATTACTATTGATATTTGGGTGGAAAACCTTTGTCTTAAATGCAACCTGTACAGTTACTTTCATTAGAATTAAGCTATAGCTCAACACAAGCATTTCAGATACACTTGAATTGTTAAAAAAACACCAAGTCAAGCACGATATAATCTTAGCAGAGAATTGTGCTAGCAATGGACAATTTAAGCGATTTAAACCACTCCTAGTCAACCACTCGACCACAACTATTCGTTGGCAATTGAGCATGTAACAGGCATAATGATTTTCATTCTCATTCTGAAGAAGTTATTCGCTACAAGTTAACAAGATGACCGGGCATTGTACACTCAATGACCTCACAATAAGCACCATTTCATCAAACAATTACTAGAATGTTTGTTATGAAACCCAGTACATGAGTAGGTATCATACAATCTTGTGGTAGATGAAGAGATAACAAAACGAAGAAGTGCTTGAATCTGAACCATCGTAGTAATTATGCATACGCGCATGAATACATAAGAAAAAACTATGCAAATGACATTGACTTGGTGCCTTATATCAGTCCTTTGACCAACTTTGAAGTGCTACAGAAGTAAAAATATGTATACTCCTAAGAAACAATGTTCAGAACATCTCCTGCACTGGAAATGATATTGACTCCATACCTTGGGTGGCTTGAACGGGTAGTCTGGAGGAAAGTGGATGGTAACCAAAAAGACACCACCGGCATATGGGCTTTCGGTTGGACCCATGATCGTCGCTTGCCAGTGGAACATATCTTCTGCCACAGGGCCTGTTCGGTGGTGGGAAAAAGCAGATGTTTTAGTAGCCATACATTAAAGCCTCGATCTGAATTTGGGTAACGCTATTTAACACTATGGAGCAAGATGATAATATACAGCGGAGTACGAAACTAATACCGCAAGACGAAATAATGAACTGCTACCGAATTTGACCCAAAAAAATGCAATTGTGGCTGCTGGGATTCGAGCCCAGGTCTCCACGGCCACAACGTGGAATTCTCACCACTAAACTACAGCCACTTTGTTGTACCTCAGCAGAAAAATTACGACCATCTGCAGTAGCAGCTATTTGGTCGACAATGGAGTAATAAGATGACAACACAGTAGTGGATTAGGAAACTGATAACCCGTGATGAATAATGAACTGGTGCCGAATTTTAGATAGCAGCTAGAGGTGAGCTCAGCGACAAAAACAAAACAAAAAGTGCGAGTGTGGCTGCTGGGATTCGAGCCCAGGTCTCCACGGCCACAACGTGGAATTCTCACCACTAAACTACAGCCACTTTGTTGTAACTCAATAGAAAAATTATGACCATCTGCAGTAGCAGCTATTTGGTCCACAATGGAGTAATAAGATGACAACACAGTAGTGGATTAGGAAACTGATAACCCGTGATGAATAATGAACTGGTGCCGAATTTTAGATAGCAGCTAGAGGTGAGCTCAGCGACAAAAACAAAACAAAAAGTGCGAGTGTGGCTGCTGGGATTCGAGCCCAGGTCTCCACGGCCACAACGTGGAATTCTCACCACTAAACTACAGCCACTTTGTTGTAACTCAATAGAAAAATTATGACCATCTGCAGTAGCAGCTATTTGGTCCACAATGGAGTAATAAGATGACAACACAGTAGTGGATTAGGAAACTGATAACCCGTGATGAATAATGAACTGGTGCCGAATTTTAGATAGCAGCTAGAGGTGAGCTCAGCGACAAAAACAAAACAAAAAGTGCGAGTGTGGCTGCTGGGATTCGAGCCCAGGTCTCCACGGCCACAACGTGGAATTCTCACCACTAAACTACAGCCACTCCACTCTGTTGTAACTCAGCAGAAAACTTATGACCATCTGCAGTGGCAGGTATATTTGGTCAATTGCTATTGAACACAATGGAATGTAGTAAGATGATATACAGTGGAGTAACTGATACTGCGTGATGAAATAATGAACTGCCACCGAATTTTAGATACTAGCAAGAATAGTTCATATCTAAGTCCCTCTGAACAGCTAGAGGCAACTCTAGTCACAAAACAAAAAAAGTGGAGTGTGGCTGCTGGGATTCGAGCCCAGGTCTCCACGGCCACAACGTGGAATTCTCACCACTAAACTACAGCCACCTTGTTGCAACTCGGCAGACAAGCTATGACCATATTAAGTAGCGGGTGTTTGGTCCATTGCCACAGTTTTGGCATGCCATAGGCCAACCATACTACTTCTAGGAGTGGTCTGGCAAGAACATCACTGACCACTACCACTTTGTGTATGTTAGCAATTTATAGTATGCAACTGTATTAGCTCAATAGTAAGGGACATCCCGCGTCCAGCTTGCCACAGCATCACTGGAAAATTCCGCGAGTTGCCTCCCTTTTTAGATCCATAATAAGCACTGCCGGTTTTACAGTGAAATTCCCACGAGCGCCCCGCTCAACCCGCGCGTTCAGATGCCTAATCGAAGAATCCTCAACAGGCAATCGACAGATCTAGAAACGCCTGGCGCGAAAACCATATACTACATCGTACGTAGTACAAACATGGTTGTAACGAAGCGCATCCGACACCGGGGAATCTCAAAGGATATAGGAGTATTAATTAACAAGTAGTAAAAAACAGCAGGAGCAGTTTAATAACTAACTAAGTAGCAGCAATAAATAAGTAGATCTGGCGGGCGGGCAGTCAGTCGAATTACCTGCGCTGCAGGAGGTGGGCGGATCCCGCTGCAGGTCCTTGAGCTCCTTGAGGATCCGCTTGGACGCCATGGCGTAATCAGCAGCAGCAAGTTCCGATCGGAATCGAGAGGAAAGTGATGAGGGGATAGATCGACGGGGGCGCGCGTATAAGTAGAGGATGGTGGGGGTGGCGTGCGGCAAGGGAAGGGAAGGAGATTGGGTTCGGGTTTGGGTTGGATTGGAGCGGAGGACGGTCACGGCACGCGCACGCGCACGCACGGGTGATGGGTGATGGTGGGTCTCCGGAACCGGAAGCTTCTGGGCCTGGGAGCACGCGGTGACGACGTCGACGCGGACGCCGGGCACTGCTAGGGTGGCGCGCTGCGGCTCGGGTCGGTCATAGAGCATCTCCACCGGCGTGCCCCAAAGCTTCTCCCAAACCGCGCCGGATCGAGTGTTTGGGGGACGTGTTTTGTTCGTGCCGCGTTTGGGGGACGTCGCTTCCCAGGCATATCCCCCAAACGCCTCCCCCAAATGAATATTGATGCACCAAAATAAAGGTTTTCATTCAATTTTGATTATATATTACAAAGTTTGAATTAAAACGGCTAGATTTCGTATAAACCTAGACTACTGACAGCCTGGCGGTGCGTTCGACGGCCCCGCCCCATCGTCGCCTCCCCTACACCGCAGCTCCTCATGCGCGCGCCTCCTCTCCTTGCGTTCGGCAGTGGCCAGACGGCTCCGCTCCCGCCGCGCGTCCTCCTCCGCCCTCCCCTGCTACGCCGCCTGGAGGGAGACCTCGACGACGCGACGAATCTGCGCCTCTTCGCGGGCACAGGCGTCGTCCTGGAGCTTCTTCTCCGACTCGAAGGACTCGACGAGCGCGCGTTGCTGATCGGCCATCTCGTCCGGGTGCGGCCCGTCGTCGTCGAACCACTCGAACTCGTCGTCGTCGTCCTCCACCTCGGTCTCCTCCGCCTCGGCCTCCTCCTCCTCCATTGGCGCATCCTCCTCCACATCTGTTGGCGCCTCCATCATCGCCGCCGCCAACACGTCGGCCTCCGCCGCCAACTGGTCCGCTCGCCTCCCCCAGATCGCCGCCAGCGCCGCCTCCCGTTGTTGACGATCCGCCGCCGCCAGCTGCTGCTGGCGCTCGATCGACTCAAGCCGCCGGCGCTCGATGGACTCCCGCCGTTCACGGTACAGCGCATCCCGCTCAACGCGCTGGCGCCGGCGCTCGTCAACCCACCGCTGCTCCATCTCCTCCCGGTACCGGCGCCGTCGAGGCGTCGAACGCCGCAACGGTGTCGCACTGCTGCTCGTGCCATGCTGCTGCCGCCGCGGCCTCATCAGCATCGGGACCATGGGCGCAGAACGCCGCTAGATCCGCCGCCCGCGCCGCCTCACGGTGCTGGCGGGACTGCTGCTCCATAGCCTCCCGCCGCTACTGACGGTGTGCATGCCACCGCTCTTCCCGGGCCGCGGGTCGGTGTCGACCTGCGATTCCGGGACTGCAAGTGGAGGAGACGGCGGTGGAGGGAAGTGGCCAGCGCCAGGGCGGTTCGCCATTGCCACTGGTGGTGGAGGAGACGGCGGTGGAGCGACGAGGGCTGTGTTTGTTGCCGGCGGGGTGTGGTGGCTATGGCTACCATTGAGCCGGGAGACCTTTTATAGACGTCGGCGTCGGCAAGAAAGCGCGGGAACAGGCGAGAAGAGGCGGGAAGATCTCGCGGGAACGGGCGGTGGCGTGCGAACGCCGGCGACGAGTGGAGGCTGCGCAGCACCGACGAGACGTCTCGCCTGCCCCTCCGTCGCCATTAAGGCAAAGATGCCGCCGTGTGTCACTGCGCGCGAATAACTTCCGTCGCGAGGTAGGCGACGGTTAGGTTAAAATTAACTGTGCCGCTGACGGGTCGGCCCCGCCACTCCCCGTCTCGCTTTTCGTTGTGTCCGGCGTGCCCGGAGCGTCCCCTGTGGGACGGGGACGGGCTCGGGGCGCCGGATACCGTATCGGGGCGCGCCGGACAAAAATGGTCTTTGGGGGACGCGGGTGGAACGTTTTTTTGGTCCGGCGCGCCCCAAATTGCTTTGGGGACGCGGCTGGAGATGCTCTTAAGAACTCTCATGCGTGTTTTTCCCCGAAACATGGTATAATCGGTAGATGTTTCGCATATACGAACATATATTCACCTCTATATGTACATCCTACTTTTATGAACATTTTTTAAAAAATGAGTTTAAGAAACTTACTCATGGGTTTTGAAATTGACGATGTCACTACATGCGCCTACATGGAAATATCGTCTCTCACTAAAAAAATATTTCATCTTTATAAGATATTAAAGTGTTAAACCTGAGGTTTAAACTCCGGTGAGTTAAGGGTACCACTGTCTTCCTTACTATCCAACAACAGGTTAATTCTCACCTCTCCTACGAGCCTGATTTTGCAGTTCACAAGTATCACCTCCGCTCGCTATTATAAGATATTTTAGATATTTTAATGTGGGCTAGATACATACCGAAATGATCTGAAATGATGCACGCTAAAACACACCTTGATTGTTCAAAAAAAACACATTTATATATGCATTAGAAAAAACCTTAAACATATCATAGAAGTGAACTGAAGTGAACCTGGCTAACAAGACTACACCGAGAGTTTGATGGCAAAAAAAGATAGAAAGAGCGTAAACAGTTGTGAATCCATTTATGCCCCAACCTTGGAGTTTAGCTTCTCTTGTGAGTCAGATCTTCATTCGTGGGATCGTCTTTTTAAAACGACCGTTTCTTTGTTATGTATGAAATGATGTGTATCTTTTTTGTCTTGCATTGGACTAGTTCCGATGGTCATTTTTATTAGCAGTATGTAATAAGATTGATATGTCCCTTAGATACTAGTAATTACAATGAATTGTATCTTACATAAGCCAAGTATGTATTAGGTAGACACACTTTTATTAAGAAGAATATATAGGTCTAATCAGATGATGAGTACGCGATTGGGATTACTTCCATGATACTGGAGAACTGTCCATGGACGGTATATGAGATATTAGAGGGGTTCATCCTCTCTACCGGGGGCATACCTAAAGGCCGCTCGGGCTTGACGCTCGCGGTGACAGTGCCGCAACGGTATAACTAGAGAGATCTTTTACAGCGGATTAAATAGACAGTAACAACATCTTAACCACTTCGTATTTCTAGTTTGCTTGGGTTTTCGACATGTTTCTGGTCCACCATTCCTCTCTACCTATTAGTTCTACCGTTCTTCTGTCACTAACAAAATCTAAGGTGCAGACTCTCAGGTCACGTGACAACTTCCTCCCGGGTCTCCTCGCGCGGGTGGCTCCGGAGGCGAACAAACCCTAGAAAAAAAAAAGCACCCCCGATCTCCTCTCCTCGGCCGCTGCCGGCGCCGGCGGTGGCGGCCGCGCCCGGCCGTCGAAGGCGGTGGGCGAGGGCGGCGCGCCCCGACGGGCTCTCTACGCGCGGAGGGGGACGTCATCTGGGCGGCGCGGAAGGTGTGGGTGTCCGGCGGCGCGAGCTCGAAGGCGTTGGCCGGTCATGGCGGAGGGGCTAGTGGTGCGGAGGAGCTCGGCGAGGAAGGAGGCAGCAGGCTGCGGCAGAGAGAGGTGATGCGGCGGCGCGGCCTGGAGGCGGCGGCGCGAGCTCAAGGTCGAGGTGCTGGCACGGAGGAGGCTCGGCCATGAAGGAGTTCCTGGCCAGCAAGAGACCGGCCCCTCGCGCTACGGGCGCGCGATGGTGTTCCTCCGGTGGTGGTCGCCGTGGGAGCTGAAGGATGGCCGGGGCCCGATCTGGGCATTTGCGGGCTCGATCTAGGGCTTTGAGGGCCTGATCTGGGCTGCAGGGAGGGATTGCAGCTGTTGGATGTTGCCTGGAGTTGGCGACAACCTTGGCCAACGTTCCTGCCTCGGACCGGAGGTGGGGGGCTGTGGTTCCTTGCCGGGGTGGAGGAGGAGGATGGACCAGGCTCTCGGTCATGTGGGGCGTCGGAGGCCACGGCTCTGCAATTCGACGGGTGGAGCTGCGGCGACGGCGGTGCGAGCTTCCTTGGACTGTGATGTCCCAACCCTCGGAGGCGTGGAAATGTAGATGATACGGATGAAAATCCTGCCTGGCTTTTGTTGGGCCGGCGGCGACGGCACCGAAGGGTGTCGTTTTCCTTGTTGGAGGCGTCGCCGAGGTGCATCGACATCTTCCTCGCTCTCGCTTGGTGTTGGTAGTAGTCTCCGGGCGAAAGCCTAGATTCGGAGTGGGATCGGCGTGATAGCGGCGTCTTCGTCGTCACTTCTCTGTTGGGAGTATCACGTTTGGAGACACGGCTTGGAGGTCCTCCGGTATTCGCCGCTGTCCAGGGCGGTTTCAGGGGCGCTATGCACGCCATTGCCGATGAGTCCAAGACAATGCTTTCTCGGGACTGACCAAATCCTGCCGTCTATCTTCTTTAGATGGTGCGTTGACAAGGAGAGTATCTCGTGGAGTTGTGTTCTTTGGATGCGTTCGGCGCTGGTCGAGACACGGCTCTGTTGCCTAGCCTAGGACTAGTTCTTTCTTGTTGTGTTGTGGTGTCGGTGGTGGCGGCTAGTGTGGAGTTGTGCTACACTTGTTGTTCGCAATAAGGGGTAGTGTTCTTGTACTCAAACCTCTGCCTTCTATAAAAATATGGTACGTCTTTGGCGTACTCTCGAGAAAAAAAATCTAAGGTGGAGACCTAAGAGACGGTGCCAAGGTGGAGCACTAGGTTAGGCCAAAGTGCAACATGCTCCAAGGGTTAATTGTATTTGGTGGAAAGTGGAAGAACGAAACTGTGAAGCAGCATCGTCAAAGGTTGAGATTACTTGCCCGTCTTCTTTGCCTTCCACTCTGCATCCTCCGTGTCACACTTCCTCATGCAGAAATATTCGAACCTATCCATCGGATCAAATTGGACGCATGATACGACCGTATAACACGACTTCCTTTGTCAAATTTGTTTTGCTTATTTGACCACCAACTTCCATCCTAGTCATCAAAGTATCAAACTGGTCTCTTTGCCAGAGACAAGCCTGGTGGACTTTTTCGTGTGGATCAAGTACCTTCAGAAGTTTGAAAGGACTAAAGCATTGGAAATTCGACCAACTGCCAATTCAGCTCTTTGGTCCAGTGTTAATTTTCAGTTTTCACAGTTCAATGCATAGCATGACAACTTTCGATATAAAACAAGGTATTTTGCTTCTCGTTTCATAAGTGTCAGCCCGGTAAAAACAAAATGTTCTGACTCACACAAGATTTTCCGCACTAAGGCTCATCATTGCACGAATTTAGCCTTGAGCAACAACACAGATGAGGTTAGTAGTGCGTCAAGCACTATATATCTATGGCTGCTTTATCGTCAATTCCGCTCTCAGATGTAGTACCCCGTTGATGAAGAAGAGGCTATCATCAGCCATAAACGACGGCCAGGGAATCGCAAAGAGATTCCGGTAGCCAACAGCCTTTCCACCGGTGAAGGTGTAGTAGCCCTTGTACTTGCTGACAAACTCCCCCGATGGCCTTGACCTTGCAGCAAACTCATAGTCAACGGTAACACTCGTTGAGCCTTTCTCTTGCATCCCTAAGAAGAGACCAAAGCAGTGGAAAGCACCTTGTTGATCCATGTTGCAATGTGCGGAGAGGAAGAATCCCTGTCCAGCAAGATGGAAGGCTTGCGAGTATATCCGCCCAGATGGGAAAAGTTTGGTACATTCCTCACGCTTCAGATCCAAATATGCGATGCACTGAGGATATGGTCGATCGAATTCCACCACCTTAAGCGGACGATATTTGTAAGCTCGTTCCGTATATTTCCCATAGGCCAACACATCTGCAGCAAGGGCGCGCTGTCGATGCGGTGCATCAGCCTTGTATAGAAGTGCATCAGTGACACTTTTAGTTGCTTGTTCATGATCCACATCATTGCATGCAAGGACCTTCCGCAACTTCCTGCATGTCATATGAGAGAACCGAACAAGTGGCAGCAAGTGAGTACCCAAGATTTCACGCCTTTCCTCCAATTTTGGGTATTGAGCACGCGCCCACTTGATCACAAAGTCATAGACTGCATCCTCTGATGCCACCTGAAGGTCATCACTCCATAGGATGGCTTCGATCCCAGCAAGGGGAATGTTCATCGCCTCATCCTGAAACCTGAAAAGAGGCATTCCTTTAGTGCACCATGTTGCTTCAATAATTTAGTAGTAGTTTGCACTATTAATAAAGGAGACTACCCACTTGGTCAAATCCTTGTATTTGTTGGCAAGGAATTCCTTGGCAGCATCAGTCAGTGGCTGAACTGCAGCAGCCATTGAAATGCTGGAAGGCAGATCAAGATAGAGAAGTGCAGATTCTGTGGTCATCGGTAAGCTTCTTAGCAATTGACTGCAGTGTCTCATGCAAGAAACAACTTCAAATTTGTCAGACATCATCAAGATATCAAGCAGAAGGGCTGGCTGATTTGTTGTCAACTTTCCGCTGTAAATAAAGCTCAGAAGCTCCATAAGGGCATTTTCCTCTGCTCCAAGTAGAAATACAACAATCATACGTAAGGTAACTGATAACTGGAAAAGGAAACAGAAAAAATACGATGTTTGTTGTTGTTCGAAAATATTCAGGCGAGGCATATAATCCTTATTGACAAACGAAAAATGCAAATGGCACGATATAGACAATCAACTGGATAACACAAACAAAAACTCAACCATTATTCTGAGGCTGATCATATCAGTTCTACAAAATCAACAACTGAAATATTAAAGGAAACTATACAGAAGGTAAGATAAGATATTTAAAATTAAAATACTGAGTGTGCAGTATGCTAGAGCTCCCACATTACCTGAAGCAGTTATTCGAAGAGTTGCATGCCTCTGATCAGATTCTTTCATGCCATTTGAGAAAAGCTAACAAGAAGAATGTTATGGCATTATTAGCTTGGTACAATACACTACAGTGCACACTGAGCTCATTCCATGCACGAATTAGAATTACCTTGTAAAAGAAAGGACTTTTTGCAGCTAGAATAGCAGAGCTGATATAGATAGATTTTACTCTCAAAACCTGATTACACTCCATATTCAATGATGAATCACTGCTTTCTCCATCCTCACCTGATAGAAATAAGAGAGTCCAATGAATCCAGTAGCAAATGGACAAATAGTATGAAGGAACAAAATGATGGATAGCAGCATCGCCTCTTAAGATACATGGGGCGCAATATTCACATCTTTTGTGTAAACAGGGAATGCCACTTCATAAGCACAAGCACAACCAAATGAGGAGTATAATGCATCGAATCATATGGGGTATCATTTATCAGTTTATCACATAGGCACAAAGATCAGAATTTTGGCTGGTTCAACAATCTAAGTTCGTCTGTCCACAAGGGTATCAATTGCACACAAACAGAACCACTCATAATTATTCTAGAATAGCTGACAGAAGTATAATGCATTAACCAAACCCAATTGATCCTAATTTAGGTGGAGTTGCAAGGATGATGTAATCAAGCCCATATAAATCTCAATTAATCAGTAGTGAAGTGAGGCAATAAAATTATTACCTGATGTTTACTAAATATTGTAATTGTCAGGGCACTAGGTCAAAGAAAGGTTCCGAGTACCAACATGTCCCCTCAGTTCAAATACATTTGCAACAAGAAAATCAAATCCCTCTGGTACAATGTGCCAGCAGCTAAGGGTGACTTCTTTTGGGCTTAGGCTTATGCATAAGCCAGCTTATGAAAAATGGTGGGCAGAAACTGTGGTGAGGAGAAGCTCTCAGAAACTGTTCCTCCTATTCTTTTGGGCTTGTGACATTTTAGCTTATTTGTTGTGTTAAGTTGTCAAAAGTCCGAAACACCCTTAAATACAAAATTTGCCCAGCTCAATTCGTAACATCATTATCAATGAGCAATAAATAATCTAGACCATTTTTGTATATTACAACACGGAGTGCAATAATCATATCTGAGGAACGGGGGCAAAATAAACGGAGGAAAAATCCATGCGCATATCTAGACCACCATTCATCCATTAAACATGCGTGTATGTGCATCTAAGCTGTACCACCATCCGATTGCAGCGCCCCAGCTAAAAGAAATCAAAGATCATGCTAACAGGAAGACAGACGCGAGCTGGCCTGGTGAACTGGATCGGGCGCTCACGTGTTCCAATCGAGCTAGGGCAGTTGCTCCGCGTGCCTGACAGAGGCGGAGCAGGTCACGTCAGTCGGCGGGGCTCCTGCCTCATGTGCTGGGAGAGATCCTGGGCTCTTCGGCGGAGGCGGAGCAGATCACGCCGGAGTGGATCATGAGGGCGAGCTAGGGAGACGGGCGGGCGGGCCAGGCTTCAGCAGCGTGCCCACGACCGGCGGAGATCGGAGGAGGCGGGCGGGAGGCAGGATAGACGGAGAAGATGCGGGCGAGCCGCGGAGAATACGGCCAGTGGCGGGGAAATTTGGCCGCCGGCGGAGACCCTACATGGCATGCTCGTTTCTCACAGGGGGAAAGTGGACGGGAGGGAGAGAACAGGGTGTCGCTTGGGTTGACTGCGGTGGCAGTTTGGTGTAATTAATGGGAACAGAAGGGGTAGTGCCATATAGCGTTTGGTTCATCGGTGGAGAAGCTCGGGAAACTGCCAGAAACTGGTCCAGAGCAGTTTCTGGGTATACACAGGATTGGAGCTTCACGGTGAAATTAAGCTGGCCTCAAGCTGGACACTTCTTTTGGGCTTCAGCTGCCTACAACCCCGAAGCCGGTTCACAAGCCCAAAAGAAGTCAGCCTAACTCTAAAAGCACAGATGACCAGTACCAATGATTGCTAACAGTAAGGAAATGAGAAAATTCCTAATTTGACACCGGATGAAAATGTTCTTCCTTATTTGACACCGGAAAATAAAATCTTCCCTGTTTGACACCGAGTCAAAATTTTGTTCCTTATATGATATTCCTTCCATTTTGTTACACTGTTCCCTCCAGGTTCGCAAATAAATTGTCAGTTATTTTTGCTTCATGCCCTCAATTACCCCCTGCTGTACAAAACTGTTCGCTTTTGTTGCGCATGGTCAACGTCGAGACTCGTGAGCATCTCTGCCATGCCAAGGGCACGGTCAACGGTGTAGGTTGGGGATATGATTGCACCATTGCTGAGAAGCGGTCAGCGTGTATGGAGATCGAGAACGGGCGGCCAGCGCAGAACAGAGCCCTGGCGGTGCGGAGGGGCGCGCTGGTCTGCAGCAGCACGGTGGAGGTGGTGCCGTGCAGTGGGCGAGGTCATGGATTACGAGTCGAGAGACTAGTCTAGACTAGTCGAGCGACTAGTCTAGAAGTCACAAATTGGCTTCTGACTCAGGTGTTCGACTCGACTCAAACCATGAGTCGATGGAGTCGAGCGACTAGTCCTGGACTAGTATAGACTACTCCTAATGTGTGAGTCGATCGACTCAATTTTTTCTTGACAAGTCACCTGCCTAGGAACCCTAGCGCTATTCTCAGCCCGCTTATGTTTGGTCTTGTGCTGTTTGCTGTGGACCTATGTTGAACTTATATGTTTACTGTCTTCATATATCCTTTCCATGCCTTCAAATATATTTTATATTGTTATATATATTAGGTATTATATTATATATTTATATTAGTCCACGTCAACTAGTCTACTCGACTAGTCTACTGTGAGTCTAGTCTTGACTAGTCCATGAGTCGGTACCCTGACGACTCGGCTCGACTCTTCGACTCGTAATCATTGGATGAGGTGCTCGCGGGCGACAGGGAAGTTGGGGCGGTGGGCGGAGATGGGCCCTGGCTGCGCGGGTGTCATGCTGTTGGCGAGGCGCGGGAGTTCGGCAGCCAGCGGTAGGAGCCCTGCCGGCAAGGCCAGCCCATTGCCATGTGGGCGGAAATTGGAGGCAGCGCATCTGCATCGTGCTCGGCGCATGGGTGGAAATCCGAGTAGGATGAACGGGAATTTCGTGGGATCGTTTTGTTTTCCCAACTGGATCGCTCTCCTAGTAGAGCCTCACATGTACAGGAAAAATTAGTCACATAGTAGCAGGGGCACTAGGCCAGAAGGGTCTTTTTAGCTGTCCTTTAACACCGTTAGTAGCCAAAACGAGACGGAATGCCATATAAGGAACAAAATTTTAACTCAGTGTCAAACAGGGAAGATTTTATTTTCCAGTGTCAAATAGGGAAGCACATTTTCATCTAGTGTCAAATAAGGAATTTTCTCTAAGGAAATCTCCATAAAATAACGTCAAAGTTCTGGCATGGGTGCAGAGAATTTTGTGTATATTTCTGTATAACTTCCTAAACCTGAACCCCAAATATTTGGACAACATAATTCAGAATTTCAATTGCACTGACCATCTTGTCCAACATCAGGTGGAGATTCTTCTATCATAGCTACAGGCTCCTCACTAGTCTCCTCATAGGTATCACGTTCTTCTGCTTCAACTTTGACCTTTGCAGTTTCCAGCATATATTTTCCACATTCTGGAGGCATGGAATGGTAGCACAAAGTTATTAGAGAAAAAAGAAGGTGTTACATCTAGGGCAAGAACAGGATTAAAGAGAATGTAGAACTATGAAAAAATAAAACGTCAAAGAAATGCAAATCGTAGTAGAAATGCAATAGATTAAGACCATAATGACGGGAAAGATATTAAAGTAAGAAAGCATAGCAAGAGTGCATTAGATTCAGAACATAATGACAGAAAAAGATCAAATCAGCAAAACATAAATCCTAGTACGTTATGCCATGACTTGAGGGTTGTTGTAATCCGTGAGAGTATTAGGGAAAGGGAGGTAGCAGGGTGGTGGTGTATCATCGAGCGACCATCTGTGGCGCGGATGATTTGTAAATCGAACTCTTCTGTCTTAATATAGACACGCAGATTCCTAAAAGTTCTAGAAAAAAAGGAAGGTAGCAATAGCTAAGGTGAACCGTGAGGCAAGTGGTGTGAGCCATGGTTTAGCCTTGCTAGGGAGAGTTCAGGAGAGAACTGCTGCATGGCTCGGGAACTCACAGCCGGAAATCGCTGAAGCGATAAAGGCCGACTGCAATACTCTTGTTTAATTAATATACTCTCTTTTCCCCGGGAGGGGGGGGGGGCAGCATGTGGCCAATGAACAGGTAAAATATACCGAGCACACTGAAAGTTGAAATTCAGAATGAAGTAGTATGCAAGCAAAGCATATTGAGTACTCGAATTTTACCCAGGACACCAATAGAATGTGAAATAACTGGTTAAGATTAAGAACCTCTAGTTCATTACCATTCTCTCCCTCCACTTTATATGCACTCAAATATAGAAAGTTAGAAGCATTATATAACACGTGAAAATCAATGTTACCCATTACAACAAACGTATGCTCAGCTCGGCAGCTATTGGACAACATTTTGTCGTGCTATTGTAATTAAAGGTGGTAAAGATTGGCATAAACATTGCATAAAATGCTAATAGGAGAGTGAAATGAAAACAAGAAGCGAGTAAAACATGATAATAGAAAGATTAGCCGATTATTTTTACATGCATCATGCCAAACATCCATGGAATTTATTTTAAAATGTGCACATATTTCAAACTAGTAAGCTCTGCTGAGTATGCCCAGCGAGACAAAAAAAAAGTAGAAAGTTCACTATACATTGATAGAAATAGAGCAGACTACTACAGTTGCTAGTCAATCAAGCAAACAAAACATCATGTATCATTATGAAGTAATAATAAAGGGGACCAATACATGACTACTCCCTCCGGTCCGGTGTATATAGGGCTTACATGACTACTCGCTCGCTCCGGTACTTGTTTAAGAGTTGCGTTCTAATTCTAAAGAAGTGCGCAAATACTGGAACATTTTGAAAGTAACCAAAAAGGTCATCTGTACTTTAGAACGTTTTTGAAATAATAACTATTAAGGTACCATCAGGCACAAACTGTTATTTATCAGGCAACAACCAAGCTAGGTTTTCTCCCCAGGTTACACAAGTTATTCCATCTACTGAGCTTGTATCTGGTTCGGTGACAGTGTGAAATGGTCTTTGTAATCCATTATGACCATATTAGGTGCAATGCCCGAGAGGTGTTATTCTCGTACGGACTTAAGAGCCAGAATAAGACCCTCTCATATTACTAGCTAAATTCGTTGGTGGTAAGAACTGAATGAAAGCTTACAATTAAATCAAACAACAGCTGGGGAATCATAGCTTTGACTTTGATGAAAAGGAAAAGGCGTTTCACCCTCTTTCACCCACCATAACCTAAGCCTTTTTTTGACACCTAAATCCCCAACAGAGTGTCACAAAACAAAACAGAAGGAAAAGGTAGCGCTCCCCCTTTCCCCAATTCCCCATCCACCCACCCACCCACCCGCTGTTACGCCGTCAAATCATTACGAATTCAAATTCAAACCCAACCAATCCGTCCTCACCTTTCTCTCGCCGTAGCTCGTCCCTGCGCCGCTTGCGGTGTCGCGCCCAGTCGGCGACGGATGAGCACCCCTCGCCGGCGCCGCCCTTGGCCCCCGGCGCGTCGTCCCCGGGGGCGATCTCGATCCGCAGGACCCGGTCGGAGAAGTTGACGGAGTTGAAGGCGAACTCGTAGCTCGGGCCGCCGCTGGCCCGCGAGAAGTCCGGGTCCATCCCCGCCGCTATCCCTCTCCCCCCTCCAATCCAATCCAACGCAACGCAACGCAACCCAATCCAACCCACCGCGCGCGCCGCCTCACCTCCGCTCCGCGGAAACGCCCGAAGCAGCAGGCATCCTCGCCGGCGTCGGGGCCGGAACCCTAGCCCGGGGGAAGGCCCTAGAGAAGGGTGTGGTGGGGGCGAAGAGTGGGAGGAGGAAGGAGAGAGGCGTGGTTGCGATGGGCAGGAAATGCGAGGGTGGTAAGTGCGAAAGAACTGGGAACGCGGACCGCTTAACTACGAGTCGGATGCCGGTGGGGCCCACGTGTCGGTGGGGGTTGGGGTTTGGTCGGCGATGGGATGGGTATGTTGTGCCTTGCTTCGGCTTGTGAATTCGTAAAACGCTTTGCTTCATCCGGGGGATCAGCGTCTCGCGATCCCCCGCCTCCATTGCGTGCCGCGTGTCCCCCAACGTGGAAAGTTAATGCGCGGGACCCACCTGTCCCACCATGTCTTTCTCAGCGTCTCCTCCACCGCTCGGTCTTTTCCGTGTTTTTTCTTCTTCCTTCTGACTGACGATAGCCATGGATTTCTCTCTTAAATTCCTCTCATACTGATGCTCCGATGCCGTTCCTCCGCCGCCGTTCCTCGCTCGCTCGAGGCGTCGCCGCTACGCCGTCGTCCTGCTTCCCACGAAGCCTCTCCCCGGACGAGCTCCTCCTCCGCCCCTGTATCTATCTCTGGAATAGGACGGTGAGCTCCTCCGCGGCCATTAGTGCTTACGCGGGCGCTCGCCATTAGTTCCCGATGCAGCCTGCTGCATCTGGTTCTCCCCAGATATAGCCGTCCGCTTCAATTTTGCTTGCACATCTTCTCCCCTAGCTCCTCCTGCTCCTGTATCGATGATTCGACGCAGCCACATATGACGGTGACAAGCGCTGCAGCGGACATGCTGCAAGCGGTCGAAGCTCCTGCTACGAATCTTGCGACCGTAAGCTGCAAATCGACTGCACTAATGCTACAAAGCCTTTGACACCTCCGGCACGGCGGACGCACAATGCAATATTTCACGGTGGTTGCTACTAGCGCAGCCGGGAGGTGCTCTAGCGAGGCCGGTGATGCCGCCAAGCCATGTCGCGAGGGATGGCCGCCGTAGCTACAATCGTTGCTACCACAAAGCGGCCGGCGTTGCTACTTTGGTAACCCGGCTTTGCGCCATGGGCAGCCGGCGTTGCTACTTTGGGCGGTCGGCCTTGTCGCTACGGGCGGCCGGTCTTGCTACTTTGGCAAGCTCGCTTTGTCGCCAACCATTTTTGGTGGTGGTGCTACGGGGATGGACGAAGATGCTTTCGGGCTGCGATGAGAGGATGCTGCCGTCGGCGCGCCACTATGTGTTGCTCGCCGGAGTCGACATGCAACGTCGGTGGTCGAACGGCGGTTGAAGAACGGGGACCTAGACCGATGTGATTTTGCAGAAGAGGAACGAGAGAAGGACGTGGTCGACTGCAGCGTACCACGGCGGTGCTGCCGGCGAGGCGGTGGGCGACGAGGCGCTCGTAGGCGGGGCTGCCGGCGGTGGCGACGAATCGCTCGTCGGCGGGGGACTACCTTTCCGATGGTGCTCGCTGGTCAACGGCGGGAGATACAAGCGGCTGGGAGCGGATGGGGAATTCTTTTTCTCCATATGCTTTCTAGCGAGCGAGGGCTGCGGGAGCAGATCGTAGGACTCGATCAGGTAGATCGAACGGCGGGCGAGGCGGGGGATCGGGGCTTCCGATCCCCCGGGGGACGCTCAGCGCGATCCAATTCGTAAAACGCTTTGCTTCATCCGGGGGATCAGCGTCTCGCGATCCCCCGCCTCCATTGCGTGCCGCGTGTCCCCCAACGTGGAAAGTTAATGCGCGGGACCCACCTGTCCCACCATGTCTTTCCCAGCGTCTCCTCCACCGCTCGGTCTTTTCCGTGTTTTTTCTTCTTCCTTCTGACCGACGATAGCCATGGATTTCTCTCTTAAATTCCTCTCATACTGATGCTCCGATGCCGTTCCTCCGCCGCCGTTCCTCGCTCGCTCGAGGCGTCGCCGCTACGCCGTCGTCCTGCTTCCCACGAAGCCTCTCCCCGGACGAGCTCCTCCTCCGCCCCTGTATCTATCTCTGGAATAGGACGGTGAGCTCCTCCGCGGCCATTAGTGCTTACGCGGGCGCTCGCCATTAGTTCCCGATGCAGCCTGCTGCATCTGGTTCTCCCCAGATATAGCCGTCCGCTTCAATTTTGCTTGCACATCTTCTCCCCTAGCTCCTCCTGCTCCTGTATCGACGATTCGACGCAGCCACATATGACGGTGACAAGCGCTGCAGCGGACATGCTGCAAGCGGTCGAAGCTCCTGCTACGAATCTTGCGACCGTAAGCTGCAAATCGACTGCACTAATGCTACAAAGCCTTTGACACCTCCGGCACGGCGGGACGCACAGCTGCAATAATTCACCGTCGTTGCTACTAGCGCAGCCGCGACGTGCTCTAGCGAGGCCAGTGATGCTGCCAAGCCATGCTGCGAGGGATGGCCGCCGTAGCTACAATCGTTGCTACCACAGGCGGCCGGCGTTGCTACTTTGGTAACCCGGCTTTGCTGCCATGGGCAGCCGGCGTTGCTACTTTGGGCGGTCGGCCTTGCTGCTACGGGCGGCCGGTCTTGCTACTTTGGCAAGCTCGCTTTGCTGCCAACCATTTTTGGTGGTGGTGCTACAGGGGATGGACGAAGATGCTTTCGGCTGCAGTAGAGGATGCTGCCGTCGGCGCGCCACTATGTGTTGCTCGCCGGAGTCGACATGCAACGTCGGTGGTCGAACGGCGGTTGAAGAACGGGGACCTAGACCGATGTGATTTTGCAGAAGAGGAACGAGAGAAGGACGTGGTCGACTGCAGCGTACCACGGCGGTGCTGCCGGCGAGGCGGTGGGCGACGAGGCGCTCGTAGGCGGGGCTGCCGGCGGTGGCGACGAATCGCTCGTCGGCGGGGGACTACCTTTCCGATGGTGCTCGCTGGTCAACGGCGGGAGATACAAGCGGCTGGGAGCGGATGGGGAATTCTTTTTCTCCATATGCTTTCTAGCGAGCGAGGGCTGCGGGAGCAGATCGTAGGACTCGATCAGGTAGATCGAACGGCGGGCGAGGCGGGGGATCGGGGCTTCCGGCTTCCGATCCCCCGGGGGACGCTCAGCGCGATCCATTACGAATTTACGATGTGACTTGCGTTGATGAGTTTGAGTTGGGTGGTTGGTTGCGATTAGGCTGGAAGGGAAGGACGCGCGGCAGCGGCAGGTTTGGGGTCACGGGGTTTGCCCTTGCGGAGTGAGTGAACGTGGGTGAGAAAAATGTGGGGTTCATCATTTTCTCGTGTACTTTTCCTTCCTTTGACATGCATGCATGAGGCACGCATGATTTGTGCGATTGGGATCCCCGTATGATTGCACAATGCCAGGTTCTGCTCTTGACCTTTGTTATTATAGAGAAACATATGTTTTTGGGGGTTGGTTGACAGGGTATGTTGCATAAGAGCAAATCTCCACCGGCGTCCCCGATAGCGGTTCTAATAGCATTTTGGTGGTTATTATAGAGAAACAAATGATTTTGGGTTGCTTGACAGGGTATGTCAATGATATGGTACATCTACTCGGTGAATGGCGGTGCCTAGAGTAAATTGCAGTAGGGATGATGGAGATATACTCGAAGGAAAGCTCTTTTGTAGAGCAGTCATCTCTCGGTTTCGCTCATATGATATGTTCACCTCCCGACACCCCGGAGATTTAGGACGGAGGCAGCAATATCAGAGCTAGGACGATCATGAGCCACCAGCAAACCAAAGCTACCCAGCAGCAGCAACAAGAACAAGTTCATGAACAAAATCAGGCATGATGCCGTTGAATATACAGAGAAACCTTGCGCATGAAGAAAATCGGGTCTGCCTTTCCTTGCATACAAAAGCATGCTAGCCATTGGGGTTGCCCATAAATTTCTACCTATTAGATTATATGGATGTAAATAAATCTTAAATTGTATGACTGAAAAAACCATTCGCTCAGAGTAGAAGCTATCGCTCGTAATAAAATTGTTCGTTCTCAAGTGAAGGTGTTGTTCTGAGTTCTTATGGGATACACTGGTCCGCTCTCTACGATATTTATTCATGCTACTCGGTGCAAGCTTCAGTGTCTTGATGTAGCGGCGGAGCCTAGATTTTTTTTTCCTTGGACGGTCAAGCTTTGAATTTATTTTTTATTTCGATGAACATTAGTTTAATTTTTTTTGCTTGATTCTGCAAATGCGTTCGGTGTTCATGAGACTACCCACAACACCCTCTAAGCTACGCCCATGTTCTAACTAGCTACAGGTTTTGATATGGATCGTTGAGGATCCTTCGGAGGCTGCAAACCACCTAGCCTAGCCTTCGGGTCCCCAACAATTGGATCTAACCCGGATGAATCGTCGGATCTAGATCCCTCTCTCCCGCGTGTGCTGCATTGAAACAAAACATGCATTTGCCGTGACATGGTGGAAACTTGTTCTTCGCCGTAGTAGTCGGGAAGGGATTGCAGCGGAGAAAAGAGTGGGTGACGCGGCGACGCGCCCGATAGCAGTCGCCGACCAACGTTGCAGTAGTAGACGGGGGTAGGATGGCCCACATTATGTGATCCATCCTCTACCCGCCATCCCACCCCCAAGGAAATCCTCACCACTTGACCCCAGACCCCAAGGTGGCATCGTGCTCTGCTTTAAATCATGCTACACACCGGCGATCTACGGGTGATCTGGCGAGTGCCGAAGACGGAGGACCTGTGCTTCAAGGTTTTCGTGCTCGCTACAACATCCCTAAAGTAGTTTTTACTCAAGACCCTGAGATCGAAGAACAAGGTGACAGAAACATAAAAGTGTGATTAGCCATAGCTCTTAGAGATGATAAATTCATGGAGTGCTTTGATAATACTATTGTTAATCATGTGCAATGATGTGAGACAGATCATTGCGCTCTGGTGATATCAGTAAGCAGATTGGAATGGATAGAAGATGGGATGGGTACTAAACCATTCCGTTTTGAGAATGCATGGACACGCCACGACCGATATACTCAAACGGTTGAAGGAGAGTGGCAGACCGAGGGGAATAATTTGCAGGAGGTTTACGAGTCCCTTGTAGGTGTCCGTAATAAGTTGAAGAGATGGAGCATAGCTGAATTCGGCTATGTCAAAAAATAGTTAGCTAACATGATAAAGCGACTAGACGATCTACGAGCAGGGTCCCTCGGTAGAATTCCCTTAAATGAAGAGAAAACTCTTATGGAGACGATTTCAGAATTATTGTCAAGGGAGGAATCATTAGAAAAATAAAGATCAAGAGCTCAATGGATTGCAGGATGGGATCGCGATACATCCTTCTTTCATGCAAAGGCCAGGGAGAGAGGTAGAGGATAAGATAAAATCTTTAAAAAGATTAAATGGCTCAATGGTGACTTCTCAGAAAGGCTTGGAGGAGGAAGCGATTGGGTTCTACAAAAGTCTCTTTACAACTCAAGAGGATATGGATACTAGACTAGTTACTGAGTGGGTGGTACCGAAGGTCGATGATGCTATCAATGAACACTTGTGTGTACCTAACACTGACGAGGAGATCGAGAGAGCCTTATTTATGATGCATCAAGATCGATCCCCGTGACAGGATGGAATAACTACTGGCTTTTATATATAAGGTATTAGAATATTATGAAAATTGGTATATGCTCAGCAGTTATGGATTTTTTGAATGTTGGTGATATGCCTGAGATTGTGAATTCTACTGTGTTGGTTCTGATCCCAAAGGTAAAAACCCTCAAGATCTATCTCAGTATTGGCCTATATCCTTATGTAATGTTTTATACAAGTTGGCATCGAAGGTTTTACTACTGAGATTAAGACCTCTACTAGAAGGACTGAGTTTGGAGGAGCAAAGTGCATTCGTTCATGTCCGTCTCATCACTGATAATGTACTGCTTGCTTATGAATGTGTCACTATTTGAAAAGAAATAAAGGAAAATTAGGTGCATGTGCGGTGAAACTTGATATGGCAAAGGCGTACGGTCGTGTGGAGTGGTCATATTTGAGGGCGATCATGACCAAGCTAGGTTTTGTCGTTGAGTGGATTGATAGAATTATGTGATGCGTGGAGACTGTTTCCTTCTCTGTTAGAGTTAATGGTACATATTCGGAAAATTTTAAACCGACCAGGGCCATCAGACAATGAGACCCAATATCACCTTATCTATTTCTGATATGTGCTGAAGGGATCTCGAGTATGCTCAAGTATTATGGAGAGGGGCACTTATCTTGTGGGGTTTGAGTGGGTATTGATACGTCCAAATTGCATCACTATTTTCTATCATAATTTACTGTTATTCATTGATATATTTCATATTTACATGTTATACTTATGTTATTTCATCTATTTTTTGCATGTTTGATGATTATTGAAGAATTAACTGCCGGAATCAGAATTCTGCTGGAAAAAGGACCGTCAAGATACCGTATTTCTGAAGATCAGCAATTCCCAGAAAATACCCAAAAACTCCTATTTTGCCAGATGCCGGAGGAAGCCGGAAGGGGAGCCTGAGGTGGGCCATGAGGGGCACACCACCCCTAGGCGCGGGCCACCCCCTGGTCGTGCCTAGGCATGGTGTGGTGGTCCTGGCCCACCTCTGACATCGAGCATTCGCGTATTTCATCCCCCGAGAACCCTAAGACAAGGGAGCGAACAGACAAATATTCCACCGCCGCTACGGGGCGGAAACCCACAGAAGGAGAAAAGCTCTCCGTCAGGCAGCAATCTGCCGGGGAAATTCCTTCCCGAAGGGGGGAAATCGTCGCCATCGTCACCGTCATCGAGCTGGACTTCATCGGGATCATCATCATCATCTCCACCACCAGCACCATGATGACCCACAAGTATAGGGGGTGTATCGTAGTACTTTCGATAAATAAGAGTGTCGATCCCAACGAGCAGCAGAAGGTGTTGACGAGCAGTTTTGATCGAGGATTCACTGTAAACACTAGCAAACATGTTTGCAGGGGTATTTGGTATTGTAGATAAATAAAGTACAAGTAAATAAAATGCAGTAATAATATGTGCAGCGAGTGTTCTAATCCTTTTTACAACAAAGGACGAGTCGATTGTTTTACTTATGATGAACAAACGTTCCTGAGGACACGTGGGAATTACGTCAAGTGCTTTCACTTCACATAGTTGAATAATATTCAATTGTTTGATAATTGTTGTGTGGAAGAACCTATGCTAATGCACTACCCCGTACTTGGACTAATGCATACTTGTGATTTGCAAGCATCTGCAACTACAAGAAAGTAATTAAGATAAATCTAACCACATCCTTAAACTTTGAGATCCCACACTCCCTTGTGCACCGGTTTCCTAACGGGAGTTTGGGTTTTTGTCCTCCCGCAACCCCACAATTAGTAGCCAAATACACAATGCACTCCGCTAGGCCCATAAAGGTGAAGTATCATGTAGTCGACGTTCACATGACACCACTAGAAGAATAGCACCACAACTTAAATATCAAATCATTGCATATTACTCAACACAGTTCCACTACTAATTGCATGACTTCTCCCATGTCCTCAAGAACTAAACAAACTACTCACGAGACATCATATGGATCATGGTCAGAGGTGATATGATGATGAATAACAATGTGGACATAAACTTAATTCACTGGTTTCACACAATAGCATCAACTACACAGAGTAATCAACACCGGGAAAGTTTCCCCTATGAACTAGACAAGTATTGAACCCAAGATGTTACAGCAGGATAGCGTGGAGGCGGTGGTGATGATGGTACTGGTAGTGGAGATGGTGGTAATGATGATCCCTATGAAGTCCAGCTCGGCTGTGGTGACGATGGTGATGATCTCCCCTCTCCGGGAAGGAATTTCACCGGCAGATTTCTGCCTGCCGGAGAGCTTTTCTCCCTCTCTGGTTCTCTGCCCCGTAGCGGCGGCGGAATATTTCTCTCGTCGTACCCCCGATCTTAGGTCTCTCGAGGGGTTGATATACGCGAGGGGGCGTCGTCAGAGGTGGGCCAGGGTAGCCACACCATGCCTAGGCGCGGCCTGAGGTGGGCCCGCGCCTAGGGTGGTTTGGATCCCCCTGGCCCATCTTGGCCTCCCCTTCTGGCTTCCTCCGTCATCTGGAAAAATATGATTTTCTGTATCTTTGTTGGGAATTGTTGGTCTTCATAAATATGGTGCCTTGACGTTCCTTTTTCTAGCAGATTCCCGGCTCCGGTGGTTAATTCTCCAATAATCATCAAACATGCAAAAATAAATGGAATGACATAAGTATTACCTCTAAATATGAAATATATCAATGAATAACAGTAAAGTTTGATATAAAATAGTGATGCAAATTGGATGTATCAACTCCCCCCCAAGGTTAGACCTCGCTTGTCCCCAAGCGAAACTGAACTTGGTAAAACAGACCACGGGTTTATGGAGTGAAGTGTCGATAAAAAAAATACGGACAAGAAGCATCATACTTACCAATACATAAGTCATTATAGATAGCAACTTCTTATTATACAATCCAACTTGCAATGAGTAGGGAATCACTAAATGGAAGTGCATAGAGGAAATCATAATTGATGATGGCAAACTTTTGCTTTTGGTCAGAGAACAATTATCAAACGGTATTTATCTTTCAAGCAGAGTCTTTATATTAGAGCTTATTGCAGAAATCGCATGCTCAATCATTTCATTCTCTTTTCAATCATAGATACCTTTCAGAGTTATATTCATTCACATAAAAGTATTGTGCTACATAAGGAAGAATACAAGAGATGTGGTGACCCGGCATACCACCGCATGGTGTAGTATGCAAGTCTGATATAACACCAATGAAACATTGTTCCACCAGTATTATATCGCTCAGAGTGGTACAACAGAAACATATGCGGGTCCAAGGCATGTCTATAGAATTACAACATTGACTCTGTTACAAAAGATCATCACAGCCTCCTACTTTACAATGAGGTAAAACTGCAAATAAACTCCAGAAGAACGACTCGTAGTCTAGTCTTATCACGAACTCTATTTGTAGAGTATTTAACTAGCTATAGAGGCTAAGAATAGATTCTAGCTAAGTAGGAGCTAAGTTTAGGAAGCTAGTTCCCTTTTATGGCTAAACTAGGTTTTCTCCTTGTTGGATGTGGTATCTGACTCCTCTGACAGGGTTCTGTCTCTTGAAGTAGTTGTTGACTTCTCGGCCTTCGAGTTGCACTGTAGATCCTCCTTCGATGCCTCCATATCTAAGCAGGGGATTTAAGAGTGGGATGAGTACGAGCGTACTCAACAAGTTCATTATAGGAAAGAGGTGTTTAATGCACTAGCTACAGCATTAGACCAGAAAGTCTAATACTAATGCAGGTTTTCATAACCATTTCTTCAAAAGGTTGCTTTTTATTCAGAAGAACTATGCCCGTCAGCCTTCACCGGTTTACTAGAACTTCATGGAGCTCCTTTCCGGCAGCGTTCGCAGTTCCATATCCCGGAACAGGGAGTGACAGGTCACGGTTCTTTACACTCTGCAGAGGTGTGTTGCTTTACCCATAAGTGATCTTAACCTTGGTGCCAACCGGGTTGCATGCCCGTTCACACTTCCTATGGTGTGAGGCCCGGTATAAGGTCTAGCCAATCATGTTCCTCCGCTACCTCGAACACCCACCCGTTGCTGCAATCTCTGACCATGGGTCCACGCCGGTCCCATTATTCCCATATATTTCAGGGTGGACCCAGACCACGACGACAATGCAGGGCTCTACCATACATTCCTACGCTGGCAGTTGAAACCCATCATAGACCACATTACCGTTGGGACTTCTACGGGTTCCCACCCCTGCATCTTGTCTCTCGAGATCAAGTGCACCCGGTAATGCGCATCCGTTGATGAACGAGAGGTGGAAACACTTTTGACTACTCCGTCCCACTCCGGATCTTATGGTTAACACGGGTATTACGGCACAAGAATCACTGGACGACATTTGTTGTTTAATCCTAGATGGATATAAACCCTTGCAATGGAACCTCCACCATATCAACACAATCCATGGTTTCATTGCCCACCACATAGTCATATTCATAGTTATGAAAATAGTGGTTTTGGTTTTTATGCAATAGTGATAAACATAGTACTTTGCAAGTAATTTGATAAAAATACTCGAATGGCATGAGCAAGTGATGAACTTGCCTTTCTTGACTGCAAGATTATGCAGGCAAGGTCTTCGATACGCAATAACTCCAAATTCTGAAATAGCATCATCGTCCGGTAAGGACGATGTTTAAAAGATTGGCAAGGATGCAATAATGCATAAGTATGAGATGCAATCGCTCTAAGCGTGATCTAACCCCGATGATTTAGGATTAGTGAGTGGTAATGATTAGTTCAGGGTGTGTTGTACTTTTAGAATGATTCACAAACAAGGTTATTATTCAGGGTTGTGTTGTTTTAGAATCATAAGCAGGTGGTAAAATGAATAGTAACAATCATACACACCCAGGAATAGTAGTTGTATAATAAGTAAAGAGCAGTTATCAATTTTAAGTCCTATAGTGCATGGTTGATGATTACTTATTATATATTTCAAAAGAATAACTTTGTAAGAACATATTCTTTAATAAAGAACAAGTATGATAATTAGGTTGGAGTTCTATGGTTGACTATGGTTTCATGTAGTTGCTGGAGTAAGTATCAGGTGGATCCCAATAATGATGGATTCATCGACACCTAGGGCTGGTAAGGCTGAGTTAAGCCTAGGCATCCTAAGCAAGTATTTATACAAGGTTGCTATCAGGATTGGTTCATCTTATTGGTGATAGCTAGCTAGGTTTGATAGGTCCTGTTAGGCAAGGTTGATGACTACTTCCTATTTACTTCAAAAGAATAACTTTTGAAGAACATACTTCTTAAATAATAAGAAGTATAACAATTAAGGCTGAGGTTGTCTTGTTTTAGCTATTGGATCTCTAAGTAGAGTATGGTTGGTTCCTAAATAGGATGGTTCATAAGTATCTCACACTAGTAGGGTTTAGTGGAATATGGTTAGGTAATGTTCAAGATTTGGCATAGTTTCTCCTGAGGTTCATCACATTGGTGTGATGCTAAGCATGGATAACTAAGCTTGGTGTCTCAGAAGATAGGATCTAGGGTTGGTCCTATTTGATCAGCTAGGTTTGATTAAGATGAACACATGGAATGCTAATCTGCTAGTGATAGGGTTCTACATTTGATGTGGCCAGGACAAGTATTTAGTTGCTACTATGGTTCTATGTTTTTTAAAGAAGGTACCATGATCACATATTCTAACCTAGGGTTTAGGTTAGAAGCAATTTAAGTTTCATATTGATTATTGGAGCTAGGGTTCCTAATTGAATTAGGGTTTTGGAATCACATGAAATGATGAGGTGACACGCGTACAGCACGCGACCGTTGGGAACCCCAAGTGGAAGGTGTGATGCGTACAGCAGTAAGTTTCCCTCAGTTAGAAACCAAGGTTTATCGAACCAGTAGGAGTTAAGAAGCACGTTGAAGGTTGATGGCGGCGAGATGTAGTCCGGCGCAACACCAGGGATTCCGGCGCCAACGTGGAACCTGCACAACATAAACCAAGTACTTTGCCCCAATGAAACAGCGAGGTTGTCAATCTCACCGGCTTGCTGTAACAAAGGATTAGATGTATAGTGTGGAAAATGATTGTTTGCAGAAAACAGTAGAACAGTATTGCAGTAGATTGTATTTCAGTATAGAGAATTGGACCGGGGTCCACAGTTCACTAGAGGTGTCTCTCCCATAAGATAAACAGCATGTTGGGTGAACAAATTACAGTTGGGCAATTGACAAATAAAGAGGGCATGACCATGCACATACATATTATGATGAGTATAGTGAGATTTAATTGGGCATTACGACAAAGTACATAGACCGCTATCCAGCATGCATCTATGCCTAAAAAGTCCACCTTCAGGTTATCATCCGAACCCCCTCCAGTATTAAGTTGCTAACAACAGACAATTGCATTAAGTATTGCGCGTAATGTAATCAGTAACTACATCCTCGAACATAGCACCAATGTTTTATCCCTAGTGGCAACAGCACATCCATAATCTTAGAGATTTCTGTCACTTCCCCAGATTCACGGAGACATGAACCCACTATCGAGCATAAATACTCCCTCTTGGAGTTACAAGCATCTACTTGGCCAGAGCATCTACTAGTAACGGAGAGCATGCAAGATCATAAACAACACATAGATATAATTTGATAATCAACATAACATAGTATTCTCTATTCATCGGATCCCAACAAACGCAACATATAGAATTACAGATAGATGATCTTGATCATGTTCGGCAGCTCACAAGACCCGACAATTAAGCACAATGAGGAGAAGACAACCATCTAGCTACCGCTATGGACCCATAGTCCAGGGGTAGACTACTCACACATCACTCCGGAGGCGACCATGGCGGCGTAGAGTCCTCCGGGAGATGATTCCCCTCTCCGGCAGGGGTGCCGGAGGCGATCTCCGAATCCCCCGAGATGGGATTGGTGGCGGCGGCGTCTCCGGGAAGGTTTTCCGTATCGTGGCTCTCGGTGCATCGGGGGTTTCGCGACGAAGGCTATTTGTAGGCGGAAGGGCAGGTCAGGGGGCCACACGAGGGGCCCACACTACAGGTCGGCGCGGCCAGGGCTTGGGCCGCGCCGCCCTAGGGTGTGGCCACCTCGTGGCCCCACTTCGTCTCCTCTTCGGTCTTCTGGAAGCTTCGTGGCAAAATAGGACCCTGGGCGTTGATTTCGTCCAATTCCGAGAATATTTCCTTACTAGGATTTCTGAAACCAAAAACAGCAGAAACAAAGAATCGCACTTCGGCATCTTGTTAATAGGTTAGTTCCAGAAAATGCACGAATATGACATAACGTGTGCATAAAACATGTAGTTAACATCAATAATGTGGCATGGAACAGAAGAAATTATCGATCCGACGGAGACGTATCAGCCTCCCCACCCTTAGTTCCTGCTCATCCCGAGCAGGTAAACGATAAACAAAGATAATTTCTGGAGTGACATGCCATCATAATCTTGATCATACTATTTGTAAAGCATATGAGCTGAGATCAAATCATTCAAAGCAAGTATCTATATTGACATAAGAGATGATAATGCAAGAGTTAGACAAGCTAAAAGTTTTCATGAACTATTGCTTTAAAGACATGCAACCGTACAAAGTTCATTAAAGATGTATTAAGTATTCAACATAGAAGTTCTATCCTTCATTCCAAGCATCAAGTAAATTTTCACAACATAAGTAGGATTCAGTCAAGTAAACATAAACATGAACGTCATGAATCAACTGTTTCGAAGTCTACTCAACCGGTGAGCGCAAGCATTTGGTATTAGCACCAGGATGTTATGGCATAAAGAACGTTAATGGGGGTTTGGAAGGCCAAATGGAAGAAAGGCTTGCAAAGCTGTAAATGACCATTAGACAAGAGGAAGCCTTATGATCGAAGCTATGCAAGGAGTAGTGATTGCCATGCAACGGATGCACATAGAGCTATATGTGTATGAAAGCTCTCCAATGGAACTAGTGGGGGTGCATCCAACTTGGTTGCTCACAAAGACCTAGAGCACTTTTGAGGAGGCTCATCATTGGAATATACAACCCAAGTTCTATAGTGTAAATTCCCCACATAGTTATACTAGTAAAACATGAAAACTCTCTCATATGAATGTAGGTGCTGAACATGAGCACAAATGATGACTATGAATAATGCTGGTGCTAAAACATGAGCACAAGTGTGGATAAAAGATAGTAATGCTGCCCCCTTTTTTCTTTATTCTCTTTTTTTCTTTTTTCTTTTTTTTCTTTTTCTTTTTTTTCTTTCTTTTCATTTTTTTCTTTCTTCTTTTTTTCTTTTCTTTTTGATGGCCTCCACGGCTCTTTTCATTTTTAGGGGCAACATCCTAATATGACAACACACTTTTTGGTACAAATAACTCATAATGAATGAAACATGATGTATGAAACTGTATGCCTCTGCCAGTGTAGCAGGATGTGCAATGATCTAGCGTAACATGGGTAAACCACACATCAGCTGTATATGATCATGCAAAGCAATATATAAATAATAAATGACAACATGGCATGTAATGTAAAAATGGATGTTGCATGGCAATATATCTCGGAACAGCTATGGAAATGCTGTGGTAGGTAGGTATGGTGGCTGTTTTGAGGAGATGTATGGGCTTATGTGTAGGAGAACAAGAGAAAGTTCTCCCACGGGTTTGGATGTACCGGCGAAGTATGCACAATTCTCAATGTGAGCAAAAGGCAATGCACAAGCATCAAGAGGCTAGCAAATTTGGATGGTGGAAGTGCCAAAAACCGTAGCTTAACATTAGTCAAAAAGAACTCACAAGCTTATTGCAAACAACTAGCAGGTTCATCATTAAGAGCATGATTAAAATTTACTCCAAGGAGGGCCGTTCACGGTGGCACAAGTACCCCGCTAGCTCCCTCAACCTTCAGCACAACTTAGTTATTACGATGAACTCTCAGACATGGAAAGCTATCAAGTCCAACTACGCCTTCAACTATTTAAATAGAGTTTGTAGTACGGCACAAGCTTAAAGACAACAATCCACTACTAATTTTAACTCATTTATCCAGCAAGCCTTACCATCTAAATATCTCAAAACATTTGCAAAGAATCAAGTTATCAAAGCTCAATGTTCTACAAGTATTTTATTATACACTACCACATGCATCATTTCCCGTTTCCAACCATACAACAATTTAACGAAGAAGAAACTTTGCCATGAATATTATGAGTAAAGCCTAAGGACATACTTGTCCATATGCAACAGTGGAGCGTGTCTCTCTCCCACAAAGTGAATGCTAGGATCCATTTTATTCAAACAAAACAAAAACAAAAACAAACCGACGCTCCAAGAAAAGCACATAAGATGTGATGGAATAAAAATATAGTTTCAGGGGAGGAACCTGATAATATTGTCGATGAAGAAGGGGATGCCTTGGGCATCCCCAAGCTTAGACGCTTGAGTCTTCTTGATACATGCAGGGGTGAACCACCGGGGCATCCCCAAGCTTAGAGCTTTCACTCTCCTTGATCATGTTGTATCATCTCCCTCTCTTGATCCTTGAAAACTTCCTCCACACCAAACTTAGAACAACTCATTAGAGGGTTAGTGCACAATCAAAATATACATGTTCAGAGGTGACATAATCATTCTTAACACTTCTGGACATTGCACAAAGCTACTGAAAGTCAATGGAATCAAAATATCCATCGAACATAACAAAACAGGCAATGCGAAATAAAAGGCAGAATCTGTCAAAACAGAATAGTTCGTATGGACGAATTTTATCGAGGCACCAGACTTGCTCAAATGAAAATGCTCAAATTGAATGAAAGTTGCGTACATATCTGAGGATCACTCACGTAAATTGGCATAATTTTCTGAGTTACCTACAGAGAATTTTGCACAGATTCGTGACAGCAAAGAAATCTGTTTCTGCGCAGTAATCCAAATCTAGTATGAACTTTACTATCAACGACTTTACTTGGCACAACAAAACACTAAACTTGAAGGAGATATGCCCTAGAGGCAATAATAAAGTGGTTATTATTTATATCTTTATGTTTATGATAAATGTTTATATATCATGCTAGAATTGTATTAACCGAAACATTAGTACATGTGTGATATGTAGACAAACAAGAAGTCCCTAGTATGCCTCTTAAACTAGCTTGTTGATTAATGGATGATTAGTTTCATAATCATGAACATTGGATGTTATTAATAACAAGGTTATGTCATTGTGTGAATGATGTAATGGACACACCCAATTAAGCGTAGCATAAGATCTCGTCATTAAGTTATTTGCTATAAGCTTTCGATACATAGTTACCAAGTCCTTATGACCATGAGATCATGTAAATCACTTATACCGGAAAGGTACTTTGATTACACCAAACACCACTGCGTAAATGGGTGGCTATAAAGGTGGGATTAAGTATCCGGAAAGTATGAGTTGAGGCATATGGATCAACAGTGGGATTTGTCCATCCCGATGACGGATAGATATACTCTGGGCCCTCTCGGTGGAATGTCGTCTAATGTCTTGCAAGCATATGAATGAGTTCATAAGAGACCACATACCACGGCATTTAGTAAAGAGTACTTGTCAGAGACGAGGTTGAACAAGGTATAGAGTGATACCGAAGATCAAACCTCGGACAAGTAAAATATCGCGAGACAAAGGGAATTGGTAATATATGTGTATGGTTCATTCGATCACTAAAGTCATCGTTGAATATGTGGGAGCCATTATGGATCTCCAGATCCCGCTATTGGTTATTGGTCGGAGTGAGTACTCAACCATGTCCGCATAGTTCTCGAACCGTAGGGTGACACACTTAAAGTTGGATGTTGAAATGGTAGTTCTTGAATTATGGAATGAAGTTTGAATATTTGTTCGGAGTCCCGGATGAGATCCCGGACATCACGAGGAGTTCCGGAATGGTCCGGAGAATAAGATTCATATATAGGATGTCATTTTATGTGAAATAAAATGTCGCGGAAGGTTCTATGGAAGGTTCTAGAAGGTTCTAGAAAAGTCCGGAAGAAACCACCAAGGAAGGTGGAGTCCACAAGGGACTCCACCTCCATGGCCGGCCAGCCCTAGTGGGGGTGGAGTCCCAAGTGGACTCCACCATAGGGGGCCGGCCACCCCCACATGGGAGGTGGGAATCCCACCTTTGGGTGGGAGTCCTAGTTGGGCTAGGTTTGCCCCTCCTATGGAAGGTTTTGGTTTCGGTCTTATTCGAAGACTTGGACACCAACACTTGGGATCCACCTATATAATGAGGGGCCAAGGGAGGGGGCCGGCCACCCCAAGACCATAGCTTGGCCGCCCCTTGAGTGGCCGGCCACCCCCTCCCAAACCCTAGCTTTGCTCCTCCACTTCATATTGTCCGGTTTGCTTAGCGAAGCTCCGCCGGACTTCTACACCGCCACCGACACCACGCCGTCGTGCTGTCGGATTCAAGAGGAGCTACTACTTCCGCTGCCCGCCGGAACGGGAGGTGGACGTCGTCTTCATCAACAACCGAACGTGTGACCGAGCACGGAGGTGTCGCCCGTTCGTGGCGCCCTAACCGATCGTGATCAAGATCTTCTACGCGCTTTTGCAAGCGGCAAGTGATCGTCTACCGCAGCAACAAGAGCCTCATCTTGTAGGCTTTGGAATCTCTTCAAGGGTGAGACTCGATACCCCTCGTTGCTACCGTCTTCTAGATTGCATCTTGGCTTGGATTGCGTGTTCGCGGTAGGAAAATTTTTGTTTTCTATGCAACGTTATCCTACAGTGGTATCGTAGCCGTGTCTATGCGTAGATGGTTGCACGAGTAGAACACAATGGTTTGTGGGCGTTGATGCTCTTGTTATCTTTAGTTTGAGTACTTTGCATCTTTATGGCATAGTGGGATGAAGCGGCTCGGACTAACTTTACATGACCGCGTTCATGAGACTTGTTCCTCGTTCGACATGCAACTTGTATTGCATAAGAGGCTTTGCGGGTGTCTGTCTCTCCTACTATAGTAAAGATTCAATTTACTCTTCTATTGAAAACATTAGTATCAACGTTGTGGTTCATGTTCGTAGGTAGATTAGATCTCTCGAAAACCCTAAACCACGTAAAATATGCAAACCAAATTAGAGACGTCTAACTTGTTTTTGCAGGGTTTGGTGATGTGATATGGCCATGATATGATGATGAATATGTATGAGATGATCATTATTGTATTGTGGCAACCGGCAGGAGCCTTATGGTTGTCTTTAAATTTCATGTTGAGTAGTATTTCAAAGTAGTTGTAATAGTTGCTACATGGAGGACAAACATGAAGACGGTGCCATTGACCTTGGTGCTACGCCGACGATGATGGAGATCATGCCCGAAGATGATGGAGATCATATCCGTGCTTTGGAGATGAAGATCAAAGGCACAAGAACAAAAGGGCCATATCATATCACATATGAACCGCATGTGATGTTAATCCTTTTTATGCATCTTATTTTGCTTAGATCGCGACGGTAGCATTATAAGATGATCCCTCACTAAAATCTCAAGATAATAAAGTGTTCATCCTTAGTAGCACCGTTATTAAGTCTTATCGTTTCACAGCATCTCGTGATGATCGGGTGTGATAGATGCGATAAGTACATTCAACGGGTGCAAGACAGCTTTGCACATGCGGATACTAAGGTGGCCTTGACGAGCCTAGCATGTACGGACATGGTCTCGGAACACGTGATACCGAAAGGTAGAGCATGAATCATATGGTTGATATGATGAACACTATGAGTGTTCGCCATTGAAATCACACCTTTTCTCGTGATGATCGGGTTTAGGTGCGGTGGATTTGGTTCGTGTGATCACTAAGACAATGCGAGGGATATTGTTTTGAGTGGGAGTTCACCTAGGGTTTTAATTATGTTGAATTAAAATTTGAACTCAATTTGTCATAAACTTAGTCTAAACTATTGCAAATATATGTTGTAGAGATGGCATCCTCAATCAATTTTAATCGGGCTTCCTAGAGAAAGAGAAACTTAAGAGCAACGGTAGCAACTTCACCGATCGGTTCCGTCATGTGAGGATCTTCCTCTCGGCGGAAATCTGCAATTTGTGCTTGATGCACCGCTAGGTGACCCTCCTGCAGAAGATGAATCCGATGAAGTAAAAGCTGTTTACGCAACTCGGAAAACTCGGTACTCTCAAGTTCGGTGTGCCATCCCGTGCGATGGAATCCGATCTTCAAAAACGTTTTGAGCACCATGATCCTCATGAGTTGATGAATGAGCTGAAAGCTATATTCGAGACTCATGCGGCAGTTGAATGCTATGAAGCATCGAAACATTTCTTCAAATGTATGATGGAAGAAGGCAGCTCCGTTAGTGAGCACATGCTCGCCATGACCGGCATGCGAAGAAACTCATTGACTTGGGAATAGTGATTCCTAATGATCGGGGATTAATCGTGTCCTTCAATCACCGCCACCAAGTTACAAGAACTTTGTGATGAACTACAATATGCAGAACATGAACAAGGAGTTACCTGAACTCTTTGGCATGCTAAAAGCTGCTGAGATTGAGATCAAGAAAGAGCACCAAGTGTTGATGGTCAACAAGACCACCAGTTTCAAGAAACAGGCAAGTCTAAGGGAAAATTCAAGAAGGGTGGCAAGAAAGCTGCCACGCCTCCTATGAAACCTAAGAACGGCCCTAAGCCCGATGCTGAGTGCTATTACTGCAAGGAGAAGGGACACTGGAAGCGTAATTGCTCCAAGTATCTGGCTGATCTAAAGAGCGGCCTTGTCAAGAAGAAGAAAGAAGGTATATCCGATATACATGTTATAGATGTTTATCTCACTGGTTCTCGTTCTAGTACCTGGGTATTTGATATGGTTCGGTTGCTCATATTTGTAACTCGAAACAGAACTAAAGAATAAACGACAACCGCTGAAAGATGAAGTGACGATGCGCGTTGGAAACGGATCCGGGGTCAATGTGATCGCAATGACACTTCCTCTACATCTACCTTCGGATTAGTTTTAAGCCTAAATAATTGTTATTATGTACTGCGTTGAGCATGAACATTATATCCGGATCTTGTTTAATGCAAGACGGTTATTCATTCAAGTCTGAGAATAATGGTTGTTCTATTTTTATGAATAATATCTTTTATGGTCGAGCACCACAAAAGAATGGCTTATTTCTGTTAGATCTCGATAGTAGTGATACACATATACATAACATTGATGCTAAGCGAATTAAACTAAATGATAATTCTACTTATATGTGGCACTCGCTGCCTTGGTCATATTGGAGTGAAACGCATGAAGAAACTCCATACCGATGGATTACTTGAATCACTTGACTTTGAGTCACTTGATAGATGCGAAGCATGTCTAATGGGAAAAATGACAAAGACTCCATTCTCTGGTATGATGGAGCGAGCTACCGACTTATTGGAAATCATACATACCGATGTATGTGGACCAATGAGCGTAGCATCGCGGTGGTTATCGTTATGTTCTAACCTTCACAGATGATCTGAGTAGATATGGGTATATCTATTTCATGAAACATAAATCCGAAACTTTCGAGAAGTTTAAGGAATTTCAAAGTGAAGTAGAAAATCAACGTAACAAGAAGATCAAATTTCTACGATCTGATCGTGGAGGTGAATATCTGAGTTATGAGTTTGGCATGCATTTAAAGAAATGCGGAATACTTTCACAATTGACACCGCCGGAACACCTCAACGAAACGGTGTGTCCGAACGTCGTAATCGAACTCTCTTAGATATGGTTCGTAGTATGATGTCTCTTACTGATTTGCCGTTATCATTTTGGAGTTATGCATTAGAGACAGCCGCATTCACTTTAAATAGAGCACCATCAAAATCCGTAGAAACGACACCGTATGAATTATGGTTTAATAAGAAACCTAAGTTGTCGTTCTCGAAAGTTTGGGGTTGCGAAGCCTATGTAAAGAAGTTACAACCTGGACAAGCTAGAACCCAAAGCGGAGAAATGCGTCTTCATAGGTTATCCTAAGGAAACTATAGGATACACTTTCTATCACAGATCCGAAGGCAAAATCTTTGTTGCTAAGAACGGAACCTTTCTTGAGAAAGAATTTCTCACTAAAGAAGTGACTGGAAGAAAAGTAGAACTCGATGAGATTGATGAATCTATACTCGTTGATCGCAGTAGCGCAAGATCGAAGTTGTACTGCATCGCCTACACCGGCAACAGAGGAAGCTAATGATAATGATCATGAAACTTCGAACGAGGAAACCATCAACCTCGCAGATCGACAAGGGAACGTGCCACTCCTGATTGGTATGATCCTTGTCTAAATGTCATGATTGTGGATAACAATGATGAGGACCTGCGACGTATGAAGAAGCGATGATGAGCCCGTATTCCAACAAATGGCAAGAAGCCATGAAATCCGAAATGGGATCCATGTATGATAACAAAGTATGGACTTTGGTAGACTTACCCGATAGCCGAAAGGTCATTTAAAATAAATGGATCTTCAAGAGAAAAACAGATGCCGATGGTAATATTATCGTCTATAAAGCTCGACTTGTCGCAAAGGGTTTCCGACAAATTCAAGGAGTTGACTACGATGAGACTTTCTCACCCGTAGCGAAGCTGAAATCTGTGAGGATTTTGTTAGCAATAGCTGCATTTTTCGATTATGAGATTTGGCAGATGGATGTCAAAACGGCGTTCCTTAATGGAGACATTGAGGAAGAGTTGTATATGGTACAACCCAAAGGTTTTGTCGATCCTAAAAATGCCGACAAAGTATGCAAACTTCAGCGTTCAATCTATGGACTCAAGCAAGCATCGAGAAGTTGGAACCGACGCTTTGATAAGGTGATCAAAGACTTCGGGTTTATACAAAGGTCATGGAGAGGCCTCGTATTTACAAGAAAGTGAGTGGGAGCTCTGTAGCATTCCCGATATTATATGTAGATGACATATTATTGATCGGGAATGATATAGAACTATTAAGCAGTTGTTAAGGGTTATTTGAATAATAGTTTTTCAATGAAAGACCTTGGTGAAGCATCGTATATATTAGGCATCAAGATTTATAGAGATAGATCAAGACGTCTAATAGGGCTATCACAGAGTACATATCTGGACAAGATTCTAAAGAAGTTTAGAATGGACGAAAGTAAGAAAGGGTTCTTACCTATGTTACTGTGCAAGGTATTGAGTAAAACTCAAGGACCGGCTACGACGAGAAGAAAGAGAAAGGATGTGTAACATCCCCTATGCCTCGCAGTAGGATCTATCATGTATGCCATGCTATGTACTAGACCGGATATAGCACATGCCTTTAGTTTGACTAGCAGATATCAAAGTGATCCAGGAATGGAACACTGGACAGCGGTCAAGAATATCCTGAAGTACTTGAAAAGAACTAAGGATATGTTTCTTTGTTATGGAGGTGACCAAGAGCTCGTTGTAAACGGTTACACCGATGCAAGTTGGAACACCGATCCTGATGACTCTAAGTCACAATGGGTACGTGTTTATATTGAATGGTGCTGCGAGTAAGTCGGGCAAGCTCGAAGCGTGCACGGTGGCGAAGTCTTCAACAGAATCGAGTACATAGCGGCTTCAGAGGCTTCATCGAAGCGGTATGGATGAAGAGGTTCATTGTAGAGCTCGGTGTGGTTCCGAGTGCATTGGACCCATTAATCATTTATCGTGATAACATGGGTGCCATCGCCAATGCACAAGAGCCAAGGTCACACAAGAGGCTGAAGCATATCAAGCTGCGTTACCACTCGATTCGCGAGTACATCGAAGATGGAGAAGTAAAGATTTGCAAAGTACACACCGATCCGAATGTAGCAGATCCGTTGACTAAAGCTCTCCCTAGGGCAAAGCATGACCAACACCAGAATGCCATGGGTGTTAGGTATATTACAATGTAATCTAGATTATTGACTCTAGTGCAAGTGGGAGATCAAGGAGATATGCCCTAGAGGCAATAATAAAGTGGTTATTATTTATATCTTTATGTTTATGATAAATGTTTATATATCATGCTAGAATTGTATTAACCGAAACATTAGTACATGTGTGATATGTAGACAAACAAGAAGTCCCTAGTATGCCTCTTAAACTAGCTTGTTGATTAATGGATGATTAGTTTCATAATCATGAACATTGGATGTTATTAATAACAAGGTTATGTCATTGTGTGAATGATGTAATGGACACACCCAATTAAGCGTAGCATAAGATCTCGTCATTAAGTTATTTGCTATAAGCTTTCGATACATAGTTACCTAGTCCTTATGACCATGAGATCATGTAAATCACTTATACCGAAAGGTACTTTGATTACACCAAACACCACCGCGTAAATGGGTGGCTATAAAGGTGGGATTAAGTATCCTAAAGTATGAGTTGAGGCATATGGATCAACAAAGGATTTGTCCATCCCGATGACGGATAGATATACTCTGGGCCCTCTCGGTGGAATGTCGTCTAATGTCTTGCAAGCATATGAATGAGTTCATAAGAGACCACATACCACGGTACGAGTAAAGAGTACTTGTCGAGACGAGGTTGAACAAGGTATAGAGTGATACCGAAGATCAAACCTCGGACAAGTAAAATATCGCGAGACAAAGGGAATTGGTAATATATGTGTATGGTTCATTCGATCACTAAAGTCATCGTTGAATATGTGGGAGCCATTATGGATCTCCAGATCCCGCTATTGGTTATTGGTCGGAGTGAGTACTCAACCATGTCCGCATAGTTCTCGAACCGTAGGGTGACACACTTAAAGTTGGATGTTGAAATGGTAGTTCTTGAATTATGGAATGAAGTTTGAATATTTGTTCGGAGTCCCGGATGAGATCCCGGACATCACGAGGAGTTCCGGAATGGTCCGGCGAATAAGTTTCATATATAGGATGTCATTTTATGTGAAATAAAATGTCGCGGAAGGTTCTATGGAAGGTTCTAGAAGGTTCTAGAAAAGTCCGGAAGAAACCACCAAGGAAGGTGGAGTCCACAAGGGACTCCACCTCCATGGCCGGCCAGCCCTAGTGGGGGTGGAGTCCCAAGTGGACTCCACCATAGGGGGCCGGCCACCCCCCACATGGGAGGTGGGAATCCCACCTTTGGGTGGGAGTCCTAGTTGGGCTAGGTTTGCCCCCTCCTATGGAAGGTTTTGGTTTCGGGTCTTATTCGAAGACTTGGACACCAACACTTGGGATCCACCTATATAATGAGGGGCCAAGGGAGGGGGCCGGCCACCCCAAGACCATAGCTTGGCCGCCCCCCTTGAGTGGCCGGCCACCCCCTCCCAAACCCTAGCTTTGCTCCTCCACTTCATATTGTCCGGTTTGCTTAGCGAAGCTCCGCCGGACTTCTACACCGCCACCGACACCACGCCGTCGTGCTGTCGGATTCAAGAGGAGCTACTACTTCCGCTGCCCGCTGGAACGGGGAGGTGGACGTCGTCTTCATCAACAACCGAACGTGTGACCGAGTACGGAGGTGCTGCCCGTTCGTGGCGCCGGAACCGATCGTGATCAAGATCTTCTACGCGCTTTTGCAAGCGGCAAGTGATCGTCTACCGCAGCAACAAGAGCCTCATCTTGTAGGCTTTGGAATCTCTTCAAGGGTGAGACTCGATACCCCCTCGTTGCTACCGTCTTCTAGATTGCATCTTGGCTTGGATTGCGTGTTCGCGGTAGGAAAATTTTTGTTTTCTATGCAACGTTATCCTACAAAACTAAGATAAGGAGAGGTTGCTACAGTAGTACAACTTCCAAGACACAAAATAAAAACCAAGTACTGTAGTAAAAACATGGGTTGTCTCCCATAAGCGCTTTTCTTTAACGCCTTTCAGCTAGGCGCAGAAAGTGTGTATCAAGTATTATCAAGAGACGAAGTGTCAACATCATAATTTGTTCTAATAATAGAATCAAAAGGTAACTTCATTCTCTTTCTAGGTAAGTGTTCCATACCTTTCTTGAGAGGAAATTGATATTTAATATTACCTTCCTTCATATCAATGATAGCACCAACAGTTCGAAGAAAAGGTCTTCCCAATATAATGGGACAAGATGCATTGCATTCAATATCCAAGACAACAAAATTAATGGGGACAAGGTTATTATTAACGGTAATGCGAACATTATCAACTTTCCCCAAAGGTTTCTTTGTAGAATGATCAGCAAGATTAACATCCAAATAACAATTTTTCAGCGGTGGCAAGTCAAGCATATTATAGATTTTCTTAGGCATAACGGAAATACTTGCACCAAGATCACATAAAGCATTACAATCAAAATCTTTAACCTTCATCTTAATGATGGGCTCCCAACCATCCTCTAGCTTTCTAGGAATAGAGGCTTCGCGCTCTAATTTCTCTTCTCTAGCTTTTATGAGAGCATTTGTAATATGTTGCGTGAAAGCCAAATTTATAGCACTAGCATTAGGACTCTTAGCAAGTTTTTGCAAGAACTTTATAACTTCAGAGATGTGGCAATCATCAAAATTCAAACCATTATAATCTAAAGCAATGGGATCATCATCCCCAATGTTGGAAAAAATTTCAGCGAGCTTTATCACAGCAGCTTTCAAAGTTTAGCTTTAGCGTTTCTCGCGCTTTGCATTAGAAGCGGAAACATTGCTAACACCAATTCTTTTATTAGTAATAGTAGGAGGTGCAGCAACATGTGTAGCATTAGCATTACTAGTGGTGGTAATAGTCCAAACTTTAGCTATATTATCTTCTTTTTCATTTTCTTCTCTTTCCCACCTAGCACGCAATTCGGCCATCAATCTTATATTCTCATTAATTCTAACTTGGATGGCATTTGCTGTAGTAACAATTTTATTATGATGATTTTCATTAGGCATAACTTTCGATTTCAAGAGATCAACATCAGCAGCAAGACTATCGACTTTAGAAGCAAGTATATCAATTTTCCCAATCTTTTCTTCAACAGATTTGTTAAAAGCAGTTTGTGTACTAATAAATTCTTTAAGCATGGCTTCAAGTCCAGGGGGTGAATTCCTAATATTGTTGTAAGGATTCCCATAAGAATTACCATAGCCGTTGCCACTATTATAAGGGTATGGCCTATAGTTGTTACTAGAATTGTTCCGGTAAGCATTGTTGTTGAAATTATTATTTTTAATGAAGTTTACATCAACATGTTCTTCTTGTGCAACCAATGAAGCTAACAGAACATTATTAGGATCAACATTTGTCCTATCATTCACAAGCATAGACATAATAGCATCAATCTTATCACTCAAGGAAGAGGTTTCTTCAACAGAATTTACCTTCTTACCTTGTGGAGCTCTTTCCGTGTGCCATTCAGAGTAATTGACCATCATATTATCAAGAAGCTTTGTTGCTTCACCAAGAGTGATGGACATAAAGGTACCTCCAGCAGCTGAATCCAATAGGTTCCGCGAAGAAAAATTCAGTCCTGCATAAAAGGTTTGGATGATCATCCAAGTAGTCAGTCCATGGGTTGGGAAATTTTTAACCAGAGATTTCATTCTTTCCCATGCTTGTGCAACATGTTCAGTATCTAATTGTTTAAAATTCATTATGCTACTCCTCAAAGATATAATTTTATCAGGGGGATAATATCTACCAATAAAAGCATCCTTGTATTTAGTCCATGAATCAATACTATTCTTAGGCAGAGATAGCAACCAATCTTTAGCTCTTCCTCTTAATGAGAAAGGGAACAATTTTAATTTTATAATGTCACCATCTACATCTTTATATTTTTGCATTTCACATAGTTCAACAAAATTATTAAGATGGGCAGCAGCATCATCAGAACTAACACCAGAAAATTGCTCTCGCATAACAAGATTCAAGAAGCGAGTTTAATTTCAAAGAATTCTGCTGTAGTAGCAGGTGGAGCAATAGCTGTGCATAAGAAATCATTATTATTTGTGGTTGTGAAGTCACACAACTTAGTATTTTCAGGAGTACCCATTTTAGCAACAGTAAATAAAGCAAACTAGATAAAGTAAATGCAAGTAACTAATTTTTTTGTGTTTTTGATATAGCAAACAAGATAGCAAATAAAGTAAAACTAGCAACTAATTTTTTTGTATTTTGATTTAGTGCAGCAAACAAAGTAGTAAATAAAACTAAGCAAGACAAAAACAAAGTAAAACAGATTGGGATGTGGAGACTCCCCTTGCAGCGTGTCTTGATCTCCCCGGCAACGGCGCCAGAAATTTAGCTTGACACGCGTAAAGCACGCGACCGTTGGGAACCCCAAGTGGAAGGTGTGATGCGTACAGCAGTAAGTTTCCCTCAGTTAGAAACCAAGGTTTATCGAACCAGTAGGAGTCAAGAAGCACGTTGAAGGTTGATGGCGGCGAGATGTAGTGCGGCGCAACACCAGGGATTCCGGCGCCAACGTGGAACCTGCACAACACAAACCAAGTACTTTGCCCCAACGAAACAGCGAGGTTGTCAATCTCACCGGCTTGCTGTAACAAAGGATTAGATGTATAGTGTGGAAAATGATTGTTTGCAGAAAACAGTAGAACAAGATTGCAAAGAGATTGTATTTCAAGATAGAGAATTGGACCGGGGTCCACAGTTCACTAGAGGTGTCTCTCCCATAAGATAAACAGCATGTTGGGTGAACAAATTACAGTTGGGCAATTGACAAATAAAGAGGGCATGACCATGCACATACATATTATGATGAGTATAGTGAGATTTAATTGGGCATTACGACAAAGTACATAGACCGCTATCCAGCATGCATCTATGCCTAAAAAGTCCACCTTCAGGTTATCATCCGAACCCCCTCCAGTATTAAGTTGCTAACAACAGACAATTGCATTAAGTATTGCGCGTAATGTAATCAGTAACTACATTCTCGAACATAGCACCAATGTTTTATCCCTAGTGGCAACAACACATCCATAATCTTAGAGATTTCTGTCACTTCCCCAGATTCACGGAGACATGAACCCACTATCGAGCATAAATACTCCCTCTTGGAGTTACAAGCATCTACTTGGCCAGAGCATCTACTAGTAACGGAGAGCATGCAAGATCATAAACAACACATAGATATAATTTGATAATCAACATAACATAGTATTCTCTATTCATCGGATCCCAACAAACGCAACATATAGAATTACAGATAGATGATCTTGATCATGTTCGGCAGCTCACAAGACCCGACAATTAAGCAAAATGAGGAGAAGACAACCATCTAGCTACTGCTATGGACCCATAGTCCAGGGGTAGACTACTCACACATCACTCCGGAGGCGACCATGGCGGCGTAGAGTCCTCCGGGAGATGATTCCCCTCTCCGGCAGGGTGCCGGAGGCGATCTCCTGAATCCCCCGAGATGGGATTGGCGGCGGCGGCGTCTCTGGAAGGTTTTCCGTATCGTGGCTCTCGGTACTGGGGGTTTCGCGACGAAGGCTATTTGTAGGTGGAAGGGCAGGTCAGGGGCCACACGAGGGGCCCACACTACAGGTCGGCGCGGCCAGGGCTTGGGCCGCGCCGCCCTAGGGTGTGGCCACCTCGTGGCCCCACTTCGTCTCCTCTTCGGTCTTCTGGAAGCTTCGTGGCAAAATAGGACCCTGGGCGTTGATTTCGTCCAATTCCGAGAATATTTCCTTACTAGGATTTCTGAAACCAAAAACAGCAGAAAACAACAACTGGCACTTCGGCATCTTGTTAATAGGTTAGTTCCAGAAAATGCACGAATATGACATAAAGTGTGCATAAAACATGTAGATAACATCAATAATGTGGCATGGAACATAAGAAATTATCGATACGTCGGAGACGTATCATGAGGTTGTAACATCATTCAATATGGAATTAGGGTTTGCTATTTACCATATGGTTCTATGATTAATAACTTCCTTGTAAAGTTGAAGTTATTAGTAACTTGGAAATAAAAATAATATTGGATTTGGTATTTTATTATTTTTAAACAATTACTAATTAAGGTAAATATTAATTAGGGTTTAAATTCCAATATTAAGGATTAAATAAATTACAAATAAAGAAAATTAGTGTTAATGGTTTCTTTATTTACTTTACTGGTTTTTTTATTTATTTTAGATAGTTTCCCTAATTATTGAAGTTTAATTGAATTTAGAATTAATAAATAAGGCTTAATTAACAAGTATTAAATAATTGAATTTTTATTAAAAATAAACATTTCATATTATATTTTTATTTGATAGAGTTTACTTTTCTAAGAATTTTGATATCTTATTTTCATTTTTCTGAGTTAATATAAATTTTCTAAATTTCATGTAAAGTTGCAGCAATTTATGAATTTGAAATTAAAACAGAGGATTACTAAACGCACCCGGGCTAGACTACCCCCAGAGGCTGACTGGTGGGCCAGATGCCACGTTGGCTGCCACCGTGGCGGTGATGTGGCAACCAAGTGCATCACCGGCGGCCTGTGGTGGTCGACGCTGATACGTCTCCGACGTATCGATAATTTCTTATGTTCCATGCCACATTATTGATGATATCTACATGTTTTATGCATACTTTATGTCATATTTATGCATTTTCCGGCACTAACCTATTAACGAGATGCCGAAGAGCCGATTCGTTTTTTCTGCTGTTTTTGGTTTCAGAAATCCTAGTAAGGAAATATTCTCGGAATTGGACGAAATCAACGCCCAGGGGCCTATTTTGCCACGAAGCTTCCAGAAGTCCGAGGGAGAGACGAAGTGGGGCCACGGGGCGCCGCCACACTAGGGCGGCGCGGCCTACAGGGGGCCCGCGCGGCCCTAGCATGTGGGGCCCCCGTGACGCCTCCTGACCTGCCCTTCCGCCTACTTAAGGTACGTCTTCGTCGCGAAACCCCCAGTACCGAGAGCCACGATACGGAAAACCTTCCAGAGACGCCGCCGCCAATCCCATCTCGGGGGATTCAGGAGATCGCCTCCGGCACCCTGCCGGAGAGGGGAATCATCTCCCGGAGGACTCTTCACCGCCATGGTCGCCTCCGGAGTGATGAGTGAGTAGTTCACCCCTGGACTATGGGTCCATAGCAGTAGCTAGATGGTCATCTTCTCCTAATTGTGCTTCATTGTCGGGTCTTGCGAGCTGCCTAACATGATCAAGATCATCTATCTGTAATGCTACATGTTGTGTTTGTTGGGATCCGATGGATAGAGAATACTATGCTATGTTGATTATCAATCTATTACCTATGTGTTGTTTATGATCTTGCATGCTCTCCGTTATTAGTAGAGGCTCTGGCCAAGTTTTTGCTAGTAACTCCAAGAGGGAGTATTTATGCTCGATAGTGGGTTCATGCCTCCATTAAATCTGGGACAGTGACAGAAAGTTCTAAGGTTGTGGATGTGCTGTTGCCACTAGGGATAAAACATCGATGCTATGTCTAAGGATGTAGTTGTTGATTACATCACGCACCATACTTAATGCAATTGTCTGTTGTTTGCAACTTAATACTGGAAGGGGTTCAGATGATAACCTGAAGGTGGAGTTTTTAGGCATAGATGCATGCTGGATAGCGGTCTATGTACTTTGTCGTAGTGCCCAATTAAATCTCACTATACTCATCATATCATGTATGTGCATGGTCATGCCCTCTTTATTTGTCAATTGCCCAACTGTAATTTGTTCACCCAACATGCTTATTCTTATCGGAGAGACGCCTCTAGTGAACTGTGGACCCCGGTCCATTCTTTTAATCGAATACAATCTACTGCAATACTCGTTCTACTGTTTTCTGCAAACAATCATCATCCACACTATACATCTAATACTTTGTTACAGCAAGCCGGTGAGATTGACAACCTCACTGTTACGTTGGGACAAAGTATCTTGGTTGTGTTGCACAGGTTCCACGTTGGCGCCGGAATCCCTGGTGTTGCGCCGCACTACATCTCGCCGCCATCAACCTTCAATGTGCTTCTTGGCTCTGATACGTCTCTGACGTATCGATTATTTCTTATGTTCCATGCCACATTATTGATGATATCTACATGTTTTATGTATACTTTATGTCATATTTATGCATTTTCCGGAACTAACTTATTGACGAGATGCCGAAGGGCCAGTTGCTGTTTTCTGCTGTTTTTGGTTTCAGAAATCCTAGTAAGGAAATATTCTCGGAATCGGACGAAATCAACGCCCAGCATCTTAGGATTGCATGAAGCTTCCAGAACACCCGAGAGCCGCCAGAGAGGGGCCACAGGGGGCCCACACATGGTGGTGGCGCGGCCCAGGGGGGCGCGCCGCCCTAGTGTCTGGTGGCCCCAGACCCCTTCTGACGCCGCCTTTCGCCTATAAGAAGCCCCTCGACCTAAATCTTCGATACGGAAAAGCCACGGTACGAGAAACCTTCCAGAGCCACCACCATCGCGAAGCCAAGATCTGGGGGACAGAAGTCTCTGTTCCGGCACGCCGCCGGGACGGGGAAGTGCCCCCGGAAGGCTTCTCCATCGACACCGCTGCCATCTCCACCGCCATCTTCATCACCGCTGCTGTCTCCCATGAGGAGGGAGTAGTTCTCCATCGAGGCTAAGGGCTGTACCGGTAGCTATGTGGTTCATCTCTCTCCTATGTACTTCAATACAATAATCTCATGAGCTGCCTTACATGATTGAGATTCATATGATGATGCTTGTAATCTAGATGTCATTATGCTAGTCAAGTGGATTTTACTTATGTGATCTCCGGAGACTCCTTGTTCCACGTGTGTAAAGGTGACAGTGTGTGCACCGTGTGGGTCTCTTAGGCTATATTTCACAGAATACTTATTCACTGTTATGAAGACTATAGTGAAGTGCTTATTTATATCTCTTTATGATTGCAATGTGTTTTGTATCACAATTTATCTGTGTGCTACTCTAGTGATGTTATTAAAGTAGTTTATTCCTCCTGCACGGTGTAATGGTGACAGTGTGTGCATCGTGTAGTACTTGGCGTAGGCTATGATTGTGATCTCTTGTAGATTATGAAGTTAACTATTGCTATGATAGTATTGATGTGATCTATGCCTCCTTTCGTAGCGTGAAGGTGACAGTGTGCATGCTATGTTAGTACTTGGTTTGGTTATGTTGATCTGTCATGCACTCTAAGGTTATTTAAATATGAACATCGAATATTGTGGAGCTTGTTAACTCCGGCATTGAGGGTTCGTGTAATCCTACACAGTTAGTGGTGTTCATCATCCAACAAGAGAGTGTAGAGTCTAGCATCTATCTATTTATTCTGTTATGTGATCAAAGTTGAGAGTGTCCACTAGTGAAAGTATGATCCCTAGGCCTTGTTCCCAAATACTGCTATCGCTGCTTGTTTACTGTTTTACTGCATCTGTACTGCCTGCAATATTACCACCATCAACCACACGCTAGTCCTGGACAGCAAAGCACTTTTATGGTGCCGTTACTACTGCTCATACTTATTCATACCACCTGTATTTCACTATCTCTTCGCCGAACTAGTGCACCTATTAGGTGTGTTGGGGACACCAGAGACTTCTTGCTTTGTGGTTGCAGGGTTGCATGAGAGGAATATCTTTGACCTCTTCCTCCCTGAGTTCGATAAACCTTGGGTGATCCACTTAAGGGAAACTTGCTGCTGTTCTACAAACCTCTGCTCTTGGGGGCCCAACACTGTCTACAAGAATAGAAGCACCCGTAGACATCAAGCACTTTTCTGGCGCCGTTGCCGGGGAGGAAAGGTAAAAGGTACTCACACTCCGGATCTCGGCTACTAAGCTATTTTCCGCCGTTGTAAGTACTCGAAGCTATTTCCTTTAGATCCTGCAATTGCATCTTTTTGTTTCTTGTTTACACTAGTTAGGCATAATGGAAAACAACAAAAATATGAGAGATCTTTATGAACTTTATCTTGAATTAGGACATGATGTGTTTGAAGAGAGAATTAAAAAACCCATGGAACTATATATGCATGCTAATGGGAATGTTATTAATATGAATGCTTTGAACACTATTGTTGTTAATGCTATGGAAAATTCTAAGCTTGGGGAAGCTGGTTTTGATGAGCATGATCTTTTTAGTCCCCCAAGCATTGAGGAGAAAATTTTCTTTGATGATACTTTGCCTCCTATTTATGATGATTATAATGATAGTGGTCTTTTGGTGCCGCCTGTTATGGAGGATAAATTTGATTATGATTACAATATGCCTCCTATATTTGATGATGAGAATAATAATGATAGCTATTTTGTTGAATTTGCTCCCACTACAACTAATAAAATTGATTATGCTTATGTGGAGAGTAATAATTTTATGCATGAGACTCATGATAAGAATGTTTTATGTGATAGTTATATTGTTGAGTTTGGTCATGATGCTACTGGATATTATTATTAGAGAGGAAAATGTGGTTGTAGAAATTTTCATGTTACTAAAACACCTCTCTATGTGCTGAAATTTTTGAAGCTACACTTGTTCTATCTTCCTATGCTTGTTACTTTGCTCTTCATGAACTTGTTTATTTACAAGATTCCTTTTCATAGGAAGCATGTTAGGCTTAAATTTGTTTTGAATTTGCCTCTTGATGCTCTCTTTTGCTTCAAATACTATTTCTTGCGAGTGCATCATTAAAACTGCTGAGCCCATCTTAATGGCTATAAAGAAAGAACTTCTTGGGAGATAACCCATGTATTTATTTTGCTACAGTAATTTTGTTTTATATTTGAGTCTTGGAAGTTGTTACTACTGTAGCAACCTCTCCTTATCTTAGTTTTGTTGCATTGTTGTGCCAAGTAAAGTCTTTGATAGTAAGGTTCATACTAGATTTGGATTACTGCGCAGAAACAGATTTCTGTCTGTCACGAATTTAGGCCTAATACTCTGTAGGTAACTCAGAAAATTATGCCAATTTACGTGAGTGATCCTCAGATATGTACACAACTTTCATTAAATTTGAGCATTTTCATTTGAGCAATTCTGGTGCCTCTTTAAAATTCGTCTTTACGGACTGTTCTGTTTTGACAGATTCTGCCTTTTATTTCGCATTGCCTCTTTTGCTATGTGGGATGGATTTCTTTGTTCCATTAACTTCCAGTAGCTTTAGGCAATGTCCAGAAGTGTTAAGAATGATTGTGTCACCTCTGAACATGTGAGTTTTTGATTATGCACTAACCCTCTAATGAGTTTGTTTCGAGTTTGGTGTGGAGGAAGTTTTCAAGGGTCAAGAGAGGAGGATGATACAACATGATCAAGAAGAGTGAAAGCTCTAAGCTTGGGGATGCCCCGGTGGTTCATCCCTGCATATTTCAAGAAGACTCAAGCGTCTAAGCTTGGTGATGCCCAAGGCATCCCCTTCTTCATCGACAAAATTATCAGGTTCCTCCCTTGAAACAATATTTTTATCCGGTCACATCCTATGTACTTTACTTGGAGCGTCTGTATGTTTTTGTTTTTGTTTTTGTTTTTGTTTTAATAAATTCTTGTGTGGGAGAGAGACACGCTCCGCTGGTTCATATGAACACATGTGTTCTTAGCTTCTAATGTTCATGGCGAAGGTTGAAACTGCTTCGTTAATTGTTATATGGTTGGAAACGGAAAATGATACATGTAGTAATTGGTAAAATGTCTTGGATAATGTGATACTTGGCAATTGTTGTGCTCATGTTTAAGATCTTGCATCATATACTTTGCACCCATTAATGAAGAAATACATAGAGCTTGCTAAAATTTGGTTTGCATAATTGGTCTCTCTAAGGTCTAGATAATTTCTAGTAAAGAGTTTGAACAACAAGGAAGACGGTGTAGAGTCTTATAATGTTTACAATATGTCTTTTATGTGAGTTTTGCTGCACCGGTTCATCCTTGTGTTTGTTTCAAATAACCTTGCTAGCCTAAGCCTTGTATCGAGAGGGAATACTTCTCATGCATCCAAAATCCTTGAGCCAACCACTATGCCACTTGTGTCCACCATACCTACCTACTACATGGTATTTCTCCGCCATTCCAAAGTAAATTGCTTGAGTGCTACCTTTAAAATTTCTATCCTCTACCTTTGCAATATATAGCTCATGGGACAAATAGCCTAAAAACTATTGTGGTATTGAATATGTACTTATGCACTTTATCTCTTATTAAGTTGCTTGTTGTGCGATAACCATGTTCCTGGGGACGCCATCAACTACTCTTTGTTGAATATCATGTGAGTTGCTATGCATGTCCGTCTTGTCTGAAGTAAGGGAGATTTACCGCTAGAATGGTTAGAGCATGCATAATGTTAGAGAAGAACATTGGGCCGCTAACTAAAGCCATGATCCATGGTGGAAGTTTCAGTTTTGGACAGATATCCTCAATCTCATATGAGAAAATTAATTGTTGCTAAATGCTTATGCATTAAAGAGGAGTCCATTATCTGTTGTCTATGTTGTCCCGGTATGGATGTCTAAGTTGAGAATAATCAAAAGCGAGAAATCCAATGCGAGCTTTCTCCTTAGACCTTTGTACAGGCGGCATAGAGGTACCCCTTTGTGACACTTGGTTAAAACATATGTATTGCAATGATAATCCAGGTAATCCAAGCTAATTAGGACAAGGTGCGGGCACTATTAGTATACTATGCATGAGGCTTGCAACTTGTAAGATATAATTTACATGACACATATGCTTTATTACTACCGTTGACAAAATTGTTTCTTGTTTTCAAAATCAAAGCTCTAGCACAAATATAGCAATCAATGCTTCCCTCTGCGAAGGGCCCTTTCTTTTACTATTATGTTGAGTCAGTTCACCTATTTCTCTCCACCTCAAGAAGCAAACACTTGTGTGAACTGTGCATTGATTCCTACATACTTGCATATTGCACTTGTTATATTACTTTGCATTGACAACTATCCATGAGATATACATGTTACAAGTTGAAAGCAACCGCTGAAACTTAATCTTCCTTTATGTTGCTTCAATACCTCTACTTTGAATTATTGCTTTATGAGTTAACTCTTATGCAAGACTTATTGATGCTTGTCTTGAAGTACTATTCATGAAAAGTCTTTGCTTTATGATTCATTTGTTTACTCATGTCATTTACCATTGTTTTGATCGCTGCATTCATTACATATGCTTACAATAGTATGATCAAGGTTATGATGGCATGTCACTCCAGAAAATATCTTTGTTATCGTTTACCTGCTCGGGACGAGCAGAAACTAAGCTTGGGGATGCTGATACGTCTCCGATGTATCGATAATTTCTTATGTTCCATGCCACATTATTGATGATATCTACATGTTTTATGCATACTTTATGTCATATTTATGCATTTTCCGGAACTAACCTATTGACGAGATGTCGAAGGGCCAGTTGCAGTTTTCTGCTGTTTTTGGTTTCAGAAATCCTAGCAAGGAAATATTCTCGGAATTGGACGAAATCAACGCCCAGCATCTTAGGATTGCATGAAGCTTCCAGAACACCCGAGAGCCGCCAGAGTGGGGCCACAGGGGGCCCACACATGGTGGCGGCGCGGCCCAGGGGGGGCGCGCTGCCCTAGTGTCTGGTGGCCCCAGACCCCTTCTGACGCCGCCTCTTCGCCTATAAGAAGCCCCTCGACCTAAATCTTCGATACGGAAAAGCCACGGTACGAGAAACCTTCCATGGCCGCCGCCATCGCGAAGCCAAGATCTGGGGGACAGAAGTCTCTGTTCCGGCACGCCGCCGAGACGGGGAAGTGCCCCCGGAAGGCTTCTCCATCGACACCGCTGCCATCTCCACCGCCATCTTCATCACCGCTGTTGTCTCCCATGAGGAGGGAGTAGTTCTCTATCGAGGCTAAGGGCTGTACCGGTAGCTATGTGGTTCATCTCTCTCCTATGTACTTCAATACAATAATCTCATGAGCTGCCTTACATGATTGAGCATCATATGATGATGCTTGTAATCTAGATGTCATTATGCTAGTCAAGTGGATTTTACTTATGTGATCTCCGGAGACTCCTTGTCCCACGTGTGTAAAGGTGACAGTGTGTGCACCGTGTGGGTCTCTTAGGCTATATTTCACAGAATACTTATTCACTGTTATGAAGAGCATAGTGAAGTGCTTATTTATATCTCTTTATGATTGCAATGTGTTTTGTATCACAATTTATCTGTGTGCTACTCTAGTGATGTTATTAAAGTAGTTTATTCCTCCTGCACGGTGTAATGGTGACAGTGTGTGCATCGTGTAGTACTTGGCGTAGGCTATGATTGTGATCTCTTGTAGATTATGAAGTTAACTATTGCTATGATAGTATTGATGTGATCTATGCCTCCTTTCGTAGCGTGAAGGTGACAGTGTGCATGCTATGTTAGTACTTGGTTTGGTTATGTTGATCTGTCATGCACTCTAAGGTTATTTAAATATGAACATCGAATATTGTGGAGCTTGTTAACTCCGGCATTGAGGGTTCGTGTAATCCTACACAGTTAGTGGTGTTCATCATCCAACAAGAGAGTGTAGAGTCTAGCATCTATCTATTTATTCTGTTATGTGATCAAAGTTGAGAGTGTCCACTAGTGAAAGTATGATCCCTAGGCCTTGTTCCCAAATACTGCTATCGCTGCTTGTTTACTGTTTTACTGCATCTGTACTGCCTGCAATATTACCACCATCAACCACACGCTAGTCCTGGACAGCAAAGCACTTTTCTGGTGCCGTTACTACTGCTCATACTTATTCATACCACCTGTATTTCACTATCTCTTCGCCGAACTAGTGCACCTATTAGGTGTGTTGGGGACACAAGAGACTTCTTGCTTTGTGGTTGCAGGGTTGCATGAGAGGGATATCTTTGACCTCTTCCTCCCTGAGTTCGATAAACCTTGGGTGATCCACTTAAGGGAAACTTGCTGCTGTTCTACAAACCTCTGCTCTTGGAGGCCCAACATTGTCTACAAGAATAGAAGCACCCGTAGACATCAGGCTCCTACTGGTTCGATAAACCTTGGTTTCTTACTGAGGGAAAACTTGCCGCTGTACGCATCACACCTTCCTCTTGGGGTTCCCAACGGTCGCGTGCTGTACGCGTATCAAGACTGTTTTCTGGCGCCGTTGCCGGGGAGATCAAGACACGCTGCAAGGGGAGTCTCCACCTCCAATCTCTTTACTTTGTTTTTGTCTTGCTTTGTTTTATTTACTACTTTGTTTGCTGCACTAAAACAAAACACAAAAAAATTAGTTGCTAGCTTTACTTTATTTGCTATCTTGTTTGCTATATCAAAAACACAAAAAAATTAGTTACTTGCAATTACTTTATCTAGTTTGCTTTATTTACTGTTGCTAAAATGGGTACTCCTGAAAATACTAAGTTATGTGACTTCACAACTACAAATAATAATGATTTCTTATGCACACCTATTGCTCCACCTGCTACTACAGCAGAATTCTTTGAAATTAAACCTGCTTTACTGAATCTTGTTATGCGAGAGCAATTTTCTGGTGTTAGTTCTGATGATGCTGCTGCCCATCTTAATAATTTTGTTGAATTATGTGAAATGCAAAAGTATAAGGATGTAGATGGTGACATTATAAAATTAAAATTGTTTCCTTTCTCATTAAGAGGAAGAGCTAAAGATTGGCTGCTATCTCTGCCTAAGAATAGTATTGATTCATGGACTAAATGCAAGGATGCTTTTATTGGTAGATATTATCCCCCTGCTAAAATTATATCTTTGAGAAGTAGCATAATGAATTTTAAACAATTGGATAATGAGCATGTTGCACAAGCTTGGGAAAGAATGAAATCTTTGGTTAAAAATTGCCCAACCCATGGACTGACTACTTGGATGATCATCCAAACCTTTTATGCAGGACTGAATTTTTCTTCGCGGAACCTATTGGATTCAGCTGCTGGAGGTACCTTTATGTCCATCACTCTAGGCAACGCAACAAAGCTTCTTGATAATATGATGATTAATTACTCTGAATGGCACACGGAAAGAGCTCCACAAGGTAAGAAGGTAAATTCTGTCGAAGAAACCTCTTCCTTGAGTGATAAGATTGATGCTATTATGTCTATGCTTGTGAATGGTAGGACTAATGTTGATCCTAATAATGTTCCGTTAGCTTCATTGGTTGCTCAAGAAGAACATGTTGATGTAAACTTCATTAAAAATAATAATTTCAACAACAATGCTTACCGGAACAATTCTAGTAACAACTATAGGCCATATCCTTATAATAATGGTAACGGCTATGGTAATTCTTATGGGAATTCTTACAACAATAATAGGAACACACCCCCTGGACTTGAAGCTATGCTTAAAGAATTTATTAGTACACAAACTGCTTTTAACAAATCTGTTGAAGAAAAGCTTGGGAAAATTGATATACTTGCTTCTAAAGTCGATAGTCTTGCTGCTGATGTTGATCTTTTGAAATCGAAAGTTATGCCTAATGAAAATCATAATAATAAAATTGTTACTACAGAAAATGCCATCCAAGTTAGAATTAATGAGAATATAAGACTGATGGCTGAATTGCGTGCTAGGTGGGAAAAAGAAGAAAATGCTAAAGAAGATAATATAGCTAAAGTTTGGACTATTACCACCACTAGCAATGCTAATGCTTCACATGTTGCTGCACCTCCTACTATTAATGGTAAAAGAATTGGTGTTAGCAATGTTTCCACTTCTAATGCAAAGCGCGAAAAACTGCCTGAAACTGCTAAAACTGCTGAAACTGCCTGTGATAAAACTGCTGAATTTTTTTCCAAGATTGGGGAGAATGATCCCATTGCTTTAGATTATAATGGTTTGGATTTTGATGATTGCCACATCTCTGAAGTAATAAAGTTCTTACAAAAACTTGCTAAGAGTCCTAATGCTAGTGCTATAAATTTGGCTTTCACGAAACATATTACAAATGCTCTCATAAAAGCTAGAGAAGAGAAATTAGAACGTGAAGCTTCTATTCCTAGGAAGCTAGAGGATGGTTGGGATCCCATCATTAATATGAAGGTCAATGACTTTTATTGTAATGCTTTATGTGATCTTGGTGCAAGTATTTCCGTTATGCCTAGAAAAATCTATATTATGCTTGACTTGCCACCATTGAAAAATTGTTATTTGGATGTTAATCTTGCTGATAACTCTACAAAGAAACCTTTGGGGAGAGTTGATAATGTTCGCATTACTGTTAACAATAACCTTGTCCCCGTTGATTTTGTTGTCTTGGATATTGAATGCAATGCATCTTGTCCCATTATATTGGGAAGACCTTTTCTTCGAACTGTTGGTGCTATCATTGATATGAAGGAAGGTAATATTAAATATCAATTTCCTCTCAAGAAAGGTATGGAACACTTCCCTAGAAAGAGAATGAAGTTACCTTTTGATTCTATCATTAGAACAAATTATGATGTTGATGCTTCGTCTCTTGATAACACTCAATACACACTTTCTGCGCCTAGCTGAAAGGCGTTAAAGAAAAGCGCTTATGGGAGACAACCCATGATTTTACTACTGCACTTTTATTTTATATTTGAGTCTTGGAAGTTGTTACTACTGTAGCAACCTCTCATTATCTTAGTTTTGTGCATTGTTGTGCCAAGTAAAGTCTTTGATAGTAAGGTTCATACTAGATTTGGATTACTGCGCAGAAACAGATTTCTTTGCTGTCACGAATCTGGGCCTAATTCTCTGTAGGTAACTCAGAAAATTATGCCAATTTACGTGAGTGATCCTCAGATATGTACGCAACTTTCATTCAATTTGAGCATTTTCATTTGAGCAAGTCTGTTGCCTCAATAAAATTCATCTTTACGAACTGTTCTGTTTTGACAGATTCTGCCTTTTATTTCGCATTGCCTGTTTTGTTATGCTTGATGGATTTTTCTATTCCATTAACTTTCAGTAGCTTTGTGCAATGTCCAGAAGTGTTAAGAATGATTATGTCACCTCTGAACATGTGAATTTTGATTATGCACTAACCCTCTAATGAGTTATTTTGAGTTTGGTGTGGAGGAAGTTTTCAAGGATCAAGAGAGGAGGATGATACAATATGATCAAGGAGAGTGAAAGCTCTAAGCTTGGGGATGCCCCGGTGGTTCACCCCTGCATATTTCAAGAAGACTCAAGCGTCTAAGCTTGGGGATGCCCAAGGCATCCCCTTCTTCATCGACAACATTATCAGGTTCCTCTAGTGAAACTATATTTTTATTCCATCACATCTTATGTACTTTGCTTGGAGCGTCGGTTTGTTTTTGTTTTTGTTTTGTTTGAATAAAATGGATCCTAGCATTCATTGTGTGGGAGAGAGACACGCTCCGCTGTTGCATATGGACAAATATGTCCTTAGGCTTTACTCATAGTGTTCATGGCGAAGGTTGAATCTTCTTCGTTAAATTGTTATATGGTTGGAAACGGGAAATGCTACATGTAGTAATTGGTAAAATGTCTTGGATAATTTGATACTTGGAAATTGTTGTGCTCATGTTTAAGCTCTTGCATCATATACTTTGCACCTATTAATGAAGAAATACATAGAGCTTGCTAAAATTTGGTTTGCATAATTGGTCTCTCTAAGGTCTAGATATTTTCTAGTAAATTGTTTGAACAACAAGGAAGACGGTATAGAGTCTTATAATGTTTACAATATGTCTTTTATGTGAGTTTTTTTGTACCGCTTCATACTTTTGTTTGTTTCAAATAAACCTTGCTAGCCTAAGCCTTGTATCGAGAGGGAATACTTCTCATGCATCCAAAATCCTTGAGCCAACCACTATGCCATTTGTGTCCACCATACCTACCTACTACATGGTATTTCTCCGCCATTCCAAAGTAAATTGCTTGAGTGCTACCTTTAAAATTTCCATTCTTCATCTTTGCAATATATATCTCATGGGACAAATAGCCTAAAAACTATTGTGGTATTGAATATGTACTTATGCACTTTATCTCTTATTAAGTTGCTTGTTGTGCGATAACCATGTTCCTGGGGACGCCATCAACTACTCTTTGTTGAATATCATGTGAGTTGCTATGCATGTCCGTCTTGTCTGAAGTAAGGGCGATTTACCATGAGTTGAATGGTTTGAGCATGCATACTGTTAGAGAAGAACATTGGGCCGCTAACTAAAGCCATGATCCATGGTGGAAGTTTCAGTTTTGGACAAATATCCTCAATCTCATATGAGAAAATTAATTGTTGTTGAATGCTTAAGCATTAAAGAGGAGTCCATTATCTGTTGTCTATGTTGTCCCGGTATGGATGTCTAAGTTAAGAATAATCAAAAGCGAGAAATCCAATGCGAGCTTTCTCCTTAGACCTTTGTACAGGCGGCATAGAGGTACCCCTTTGTGACACTTGGTTAAAACATATGTATTGCAATGATAATCCAGGTAATCCGAGCTAATTAGGACAAGGTGCGGGCACTATTAGTATACTATGCATGAGGCTTGCAACTTGTAAGATATAATTTACATAACACATATGCTTTATTACTACCGTTGACAAAATTGTTTCTTGTTTTCAAAACCAAAGCTCTAGCACAAATATAGCAATCAATGCTTCCTCTGCGAAGGGCCTTTCTTCTACTTTTATGTTGAGTCAGTTCACCTATTTCTCTCCACCTCAAGAAGCAAACACTTGTGTGAACTGTGCATTGATTCCTACATACTTGCATACTGCACTTGTTATATTACTTTGCATTGACAACTATCCATGAGAATATACATGTTACAAGTTGAAAGCAACCGCTGAAACTTAATCTTCCTTTGTGTTGCTTCAATGCCTTTACTTTGAATTTATTGCTTTATGAGTTAACTCTTATGCAAGACTTATTGATGCTTGTCTTGAAAGTACTATTCATGAAAAGTCTTTACTATATGATTCATTTGTTTACTCATGTCATTTACCATTGTTTTGATCGCTGCATTCATTACATGTGCTTACAATAGTATGATCAAGATTATGATGGCATGTCACTCCAGAAATTATCTTTGTTATCGTTTACCTGCTCGGGACGAGCAGGAACTAAGCTTGGGGATGCTGATACGTCTCCGACGTATCGATAATTTCTTATGTTCCATGCCACATTATTGATGATATCTACATGTTTTATGCATACTTTATGTCATATTTATGCATTTTCCGGCACTAACCTATTAACGAGATGTCGAAGAGCCAGTTGTTGTTTTCTGCTGTTTTTGGTTTCAGAAATCCTAGTAAGGAAATATTCTCGGAATTGGACGAAATCAACGCCCAGGGGCCTATTTTGCCACGAAGCTTCCAGAAGACCGAAGAGGAGACGAAGTGGGGCCACGGGGCGCCGCCACACTAGGGCGGCGCGGCCCAAGGGGGCCCCGCGTGGCCCTAGCGTGTGGGGCCCCCGTGACGCCTTCTGACATGCCCTTCCGCCTACATATAGTCTTCGTCGCGAAACCCCCAGTACGGAAAAGCCACGGTACGAGAAACCTTCCAGAGCTGCCGCCATCGCGAAGCCAAGATCTAGGAGACAGGAGTCTCTGTTCCGGCACGCCGCCGGGATGGGGAAGTGCGCCCGGAAGGCTTCTCCATCGACACCGCTGCCATCTCTACCGCCATCTTCATCACGCTGCTGTCTCCCATGAGGAGGGAGTAGTTCTCCTTCGAGGCTAAGGGCTGTACCGGTAGCTATGTGGTTAATCTCTCTCCTATGTACTTCAATACAATGATCTCATGAGCTGCCTTACATGATTGAGATTCATATGATGATGCTTGTAATCTAGATGTCATTATGCTAGTCAAGTGGATTTTACTTATGTGATCTCCGGAGACTCCTTGTCCCACGTGTGTAAAGGTGACAGTGTGTGCACCGTGTGGGTCTCTTAGGCTATATTTCACAGAATACTTATTCGCTGTTATGAATAGCATAGTGAAGTGCTTATTTATATCCCTTTATGATTGCAATGTGCTTTGTATCACTACTATTCTATGTGCTACTCTAGTGATGTTATTAAAGTACTCTATTCCTCCTGCACGGTGTAATGGTGACAGTGTGTGCATCGTGTAGTACTTGGCGTAGGTTATGATTGTAATCTCTTGTAGATTATGAAGTTAACTATTGCTATGATAGTATTGATGTGATCTATTCCTCCTTTCATAGTGTGAAGGTGTGATGCGCGTGGTTGACGTATTGTCTTTCCGTTCGACACGCGTCCGTTGGGAACCCCAAGAGGAAGGTGTGATGCGTACAGCGGCAAGTTTCCCTCAGTAAGAAACCAAGGTTTATCGAACCAGTAGGAGTCAAGAAGCACGTGAAGGTTGATGGCGACGAGATGTAGTGCGGCGCAACACCAGGGATTCCGGCGCCAACGTGGAACCTGCACAACACAAACCAAGTACTTTTCCCCAACGAAACAGCGAGGTTGTCAATCTCACTAGCTTACTGTAACAAAGGATTAGATGTATAGTGTGGAAGATGATTGTTTGCAGAAAACAGTAGAACAAGTATTGCAGTAGATTGTATTTCAGTATAGAGAATTGGACCGGGGTCCACAGTTCACTAGAGGTGTCTCTCCCATAAGATAAATAGCATGTTGGGTGAACAAATTACAGTTGGGCAATTGACAAATAGAGAGGGCATGACCATGCACATACATATTATGATGAGTATAGTGAGATTTAATTGGGCATTACGACAAAGTACATAGACCGCTATCCAGCATGCATCTATGCCTAAAAAGTCCACCTTCAGGTTATCATCCGAACCCCTTCCAGTATTAAGTTGCTAACAATAGACAATTGCATTAAGTATTGCGCGTAATGTAATCAATAACTACATCCTCGGACATAGCATCAATGTTTTATCCCTAGTGGCAACAGCACATCCATAACCTTAGAGGTTTCTGTCACTCCCCCAGATTCACGGAGACATGAACCCACTATCGAGCATAAATACCCCCTCTTGGAGTTACTAGCAAAAACTTGGCCAGAGCCTCTACTAATAACGGAGAGCATGCAAGATCATAAACAACACATAGATATAAATTGATAATCAACATAACATGGTATTCTCTATTCATCGGATCCCAACAAACACAACATATAGCATTACAGATAGATGATCTTGATCATGTTCGGCAGCTCACAAGATCCGACAATTAAGCACAATGAGGAGAAGACAACCATCTAGCTACTGCTATGGACCCATAGTCCAGGGGTGAACTACTCACTCATCACTCCGGAGGCGACCATGGCGGCGTAGAGTCCTCCGGGAGATGAATCCCCTCTCCGGCAGGGTGCCGAAGGCGATCTCCTGAATCCCCCGGGATGGGATTGGCGGCGGCGGTGTCTCTGGAAGGTTTTCCGTATCGTGGCTCTCGGTACTGGGGGTTTCGCGACAAAGGCTATTTGTAGGCGGAAGGGCAGGTCAGGGGCCACACGAGGGGCCCAGGAGACAGGCCGGCGCGGCCAAGGGCTGGGCCGCGCCGCCCTACCTCCTGGCTGCCTCGTGGCCCCACTTCGTTGACTCTTCGGTCTTCTGGAAGCTTCGTGTGAAAATAGGCCCCTGGGCGTTGATTTCGTCCAATTCCGAGAATATTTCCTTACTAGGATTTCTGAAACCAAAAACAGTAGAAAATAGCAACTGGCTCTTCGGCATCTTGTTAATAGGTTAGTGCCGGAAAATGCATAAATATGATGTAAAGTATGCATAAAACATGTAGATATCATCAATAATGTGGCATGGAACATAAGAAATTATCGATACGTCGGAGACGTATCAGCATCCCCAAGCTTAGTTTCTGCTCGTCCCGAGCAGGTAAACGATAACAAAGATAATTTCTGGAGTGACATGCCATCATAACCTTGATCATACTATTGTAAAGCATATGAGCTGAGATCAAATCATTCAAAGCAAGTATCTATATTGATATAAGAGATGATAATGCAAGAGTTAGACAAGCTAGAAGTTTTCATGAACTATTGCTTTAAAGACATGCAACCGTACAAAGTTCATTAAAGATGTATTAAGTATTCAGCATAGAAGTTCTATCCTTCATTCCAAGCATCAAGTAAATTTTCACAACATAAGAAGGATTCAGTCAAGTAAACATAAACATGAACGTCATGAATCAACTGTTTCGAAGTCTACTCAACCGGTGAGCGCAAGCATTTGGTATTAGCACCAGGATGTTATGGCATAAAGAACGTTAATGGGGGTTTGGAAGGCCAAATGGAAGAAAGGCTTGCAAAGCTGTAAATGACCATTAGACAAGAGGAAGCCTTATGATCGATGCTATGCAAGGAGTAGTGATTGCCATGCAACGGATGCACATAGAGCTATATGTGTATGAAAGCTCTCCAATGGAACTAGTGGGGGTGCATCCAACTTGGTTGCTCATGAAGACCTAGAGCACTTTTGAGGAGGCTCATCATTGGAATATACAACCCAAGTTCTATAGTGTAAATTCCCCACATAGTTATACTAGTAAAACATGAAAACTCTCTCATATGAATGTAGGTGCTAAACATGAGCACAAATGATGACTATGAATAATGCGGGTGCTAAAACATGAGCACAAGTGTGGATAAAAGATAGTAATGCTGCCCCCTTTTTCTTTATTCTCTTTTTCCTTTTTTTTTTCTTTTTTTCTTTCTTTTCCTTTTTTCTTTCTTTTCATTTTTTTTTTCTTTTCTTTTTGATGGCCTCCACGGCTCTTTTCATTTTTAGGGGCAACATCCTAATATGACAACACACTTTTTGGTACAAATAACTCATAATGAATGAAACATGATGTATGAAACTGTATGCCTCTGCCAGTGTAGTAGGATGTGCAATGATCTAGCGTAACATGGGTAAACCACACATCAGCTGTATATGATCATGCAAAGCAATATATAAATAATAAATGACAACATGGCATGTAATGTAAAAATGGATGTTGCATGGCAATATATCTCGGAACAGCTATGGAAATGCTGTGGTAGGTAGGTATGGTGGCTGTTTTGAGGAGATGTATGAGCTTATGTGTAGGAGAACAAGAGAAAGTTCTCCCACGGGTTTGGATGTACCAGCGAAGTATGCACAATTCTCAATGTGAGCAAAAGGCAATGCACAGTACCGAAGAGGCTAGCAAATTTGGATGGTGGAAGTGCCAAAAACCGTAGCTTAACATTAGTCAAAAAGAACTCACAAGCTTATTGCAAACAACTAGCAGGTTCATCATTAAGAGCATGATTAAAATTTACTCCAAGGAGGGCCGTTCACGGTGGCACAAGTCCCTCGCTAGCTCCCTCGACCTTCAGCACAACTTAGTTATTACGATGAACTCTCAGACATGGAAAGCTATCAAGTCCAACTACGCCTTCAACTATTTAAATAGAGTTTGTAGTACGGCACAAGCTTAAAGACAACAATCCACTACTAATTTTAACTTATTTATCCAACAAGCCTTACCATCTAAATACCTCAAAACATTTGCAAAGAATCAAGTTATCAAAGCTCAATGTTCTACAAGTATTTTATTATTCACCACCACATGCAGCCTTTCCCGTTTCCAACCATACAATAATTTAACGAAGAAGAAACTTTCGCCATGAATATTATGAGTAAAGCCTAAGGACATACTTGTCCATATGCAACAGCAGAGCGTGTCTCTCTCCCACACAAAGAATGCTAGGATCCATTTTATTCAAACAAAACAAAAACAAAAACAAACCGACGCTCCAAGCAAAGCACATAAGATGTGACGGAATAAAAATATAGTTTCAGGGGAGGAACCTGATAATGTTGTCGATGAAGAAGGGGATGCCTTGGGCATCCCCAAGCTTAGACGCTTGAGTCTTCTTGATATATGCAGGGGTGAACCACCGGGGCATCCCCAAGCTTAGAGCTTTCACTCTCCTTGATCATGTTGTATCATCTCCCTCTCTTGATCCTTGGAAACTTCCTCCACACCAAACTCAAAACAACTCATTAGAGAGTTAGTGCACAATCAAAATATACATGTTCAGAGGTGACATAATAATTCTTATGCACAAAGCTACTGAAAGTCAATGGAATCGAAAAATCCATCGAACATATCAAAACAGGCAATGCGAAATAAAAGGCAGAATCTGTCAAAACAGAACAGTTCGTAAAGACGAATTTTATTGAGGCACCAGACTTGCTCAAATTAAAATGCTCAAATTGAATGAAAGTTGCGTACATATTTGAGGATCACTCACGTAAATTGGCATAATTTTCTGAGTTACCTACAGAGAATATAATGGGACAAGATGCATTGCATTCAATATCCAAGACAACAAAATCAACGGGGACAAGGTTATTGTTAACGGTAATGTGAACATTATCAACTCTCCCCAAAGGTTTCTTTGTAGAATGATCAGCAAGATTAACATCCAAATAACAATTTTCAATGGTGGCAAGTCAAGCATATTATAGATTTTCTTAGGCATAAAAGAAATACTTGCACCAAGATCACATAAAGCATTACAATCAAAGTTTCCTAGGAATAGAAGCTTACACCAAGAAGTTTACATGATCTCATGGTCATTGACCTTCATTTTAATGATGGGCTCCCAACCATCCTCTAGCTTCCTAGGAATAGAAGCTTCGCGTTCTAATTTCTCTTCTCTAGCTTTTATGAGAGCATTTGTAATATGTTTCGTGAAAGCCAAATTTATAGCACTAGCATTAGGACTCTTAGCAAGTTTTTGTAAGAACTTTATAACTTCAGAGATGTGGCAATCATCAAAATTCAAACCATTATAATCTAAAGCAATGGGATCATCATCCCCAATGTTGGAAAAAAATTCAGCAGTTTTATCACAGGCAGTTTCAGCAGTTTTAGCAGTTTCAGGTAGTTTTTCGCGCTTTGCATTTGAAGTGGAAACATTGCCAACACCAATTATTTTACCATTAATAGTAGGAGGTGAAGGAGATATGCCCTAGAGGCAATAATAAAGTGGTTATTATTTATATCTTTATGTTTATGATAAATGTTTATATATCATGCTATAATTGTATTAACCGAAACATTAGTACATGTGTGATATATAGACAACAAAGAAGTCCCTAGTATGCCTCTTAAACTAGCTTGTTGATTAATGGATGATTAGTTTCATAATCATGAACATTGGATGTTATTAATAACAAGGTTATATCATTGTATGAATGATGTAATGGACACACCCAATTAAGCGTAGCATAAGATCTCGTCATTAAGTTATTTGCTATAAGCTTTCGATACATAGTTACCTAGTCCTTATGACCATGAGATCATGTAAATCACTTATACCGGAAAGGTACTTTGATTACACCAAACGCCACTGCGTAAATGGGTGGTTATAAAGGTGGGATTAAGTATCCGGAAAGTATGAGTTGAGGCATATGGATCAACAGTGGGATTTGTCCATCCCGATGACGGATAGATATACTCTGGGCCCTCTCGGTGGAATGTCGTCTAATGTCTTGCAAGCATATGAATAGGTTTATAAGAGACCACATACCACAGTACGAGTAAAGAGTACTTGTCAGGAGACGAGGTTGAACAAGGTATAGAGTGATACCGAAGATCAAACCTCGGACAAGTAAAATATCGCGTGACAAAGGGAATTGGTATCGTATGTGAATGGTTCATTCGATCACTAAAGTCATCGTTGAATATGTGGGAGCCATTATGGATCTCCAGATCCCTCTATTGGTGATTGGTCGGAGTGAGTACTCAACCATGTCCGCATAGTTCGCGAACCGTAGGGTGACACACTTAAGGTTTGATGTTGAAATGGTAGAACTTGAATATGGAATGGAGTTCGAATATTTGTTCGGAGTCCCGGATGAGATCCCGGACATCACGAGGAGTTCCGGAATGGTCCGGAGAATAAGATTCATATATAGGAAGTCATATTCCAAGTTTGGAAATGATCCGGTGCATTTATGGCAGGTTCTAGAAGGTTCTAGAAAAGTCCTAAGAAATCACCATGGAAAGTAGAGTCCCGGAGGGACTCCACCTTGCATGGCCAGCCAACCCTAAGGGGAGGAGTCCAAGGTGGACTCCCTAGGGTGGCCGGCCAACCCACCTCAAGGAAAGGTGGGAGTCCCACCTTGGGTAGGACTCCCTCCTTGAGTAGGTTTCCCACATATGGGAGGTTTTAGTGTTGGGGTCTTATTCGAAGACTTGGACTAGAACTCTTGGGGCTTCCACCTATATAATGAGGGGCATAGGAGAGGGGGCTGACCACTTCAAGCCTCAGCCTTGGCCGCACCCCTTAGAGGGCCGGCGCCCAACCCCCCTCTCTCCCCAAACCCTAGCGGTCTCTCTCCTCCACCACATCCCGCACGCTTAAGCGAAGCTCCGCCGGATTTCTCCACCACCACCGACACCACGCCGTCGTGCTGTCGGATTCAAGAGGAGCTACTACTTCCGCTGCCCGCTGGAACGGGGAGGTGGATGTCGTCTTCATCAACAACCGAACGTGTGACCGAGTACGGAGGTGCTGCCCGTTCGTGGCGCCGAAACCGATCGTGATCAAGATCTTCTACGCGCTTTTGCAAGCGGCAAGTGAACGTCTACCGCAGCAACAAGAGCCTCATCTTGTAGGCTTTGGAATCTCTTCAAGGGTGAGACTCGATACCCCCTCGTTGCTACCGTCTTCTAGATTGCATCTTGGCTTGGATTGCGTGTTCGCGGTAGGAAATTTTTTGTTTTCTATGCAACGTTATCCTACAGTGGTATCAGAGCCGTGTCTATGCATAGATGGTTGCACGAGTAGAACACAATGGTTTTGTGGGCGTTGATGCTCTTGTTGTCTTTAGTTTGAGTACTTTGCATCTTTGTGGCATAGTGGGATGAAGCGGCTCGGACTAACTTTACATGACCGCGTTCATGAGACTTGTTCCTCGTTCGACATGCAACTTGTATTGCATAAGAGGCTTTGCGGGTGTCTGTCTCTCCTACTATAGTGAAGATTCAACTTACTCTTCTATTGACAACACTAGTATCACCGTTGTGGTTCATGTTCGTAGGTAGATTAGATCTTACTCGAAAACCCTAAACCACGTAAAATATGCAAACCAAATTAGAGACGTCTAACTTGTTTTTGCAGGGTTTGGTGATGTGATATGGCCATGATATGATGATGAATATGTATGAGATGATCATTATTGTATTGTGGCAACCGGCAGGAGCCTTATGGTTGTCTTTAATTTTCATGTTGAGTAGTATTTCGAAGTAGTTGTAATAGTTGCTACATGAGGTGAACAACCATGAAGACGGCGCCATGAACCTTGACGCTACGCCGACGATGATGGAGATCATGCCCGAAGATGATGGAGATCATGTCCGTGCTTTGGAGATGAAGATCAAAGGCGCAAAGACAAAAGGGCCATATCATATCACATATGAACTGCATGTGATGTTAATCCTTTATGCATCTTATTTTGCTTAGATCGCGACGGTAGCATTATAAGATGATCCCTCACATTAATATCAAGATAATAAAGTGTTCTCCCCTCGTATGCACCGTTGTAAAAGTTCGTCGTTTCGAAGCATCTCGTGATGATCGGATGTGATAGATTCAACGATTCACATACAATGGGTGTAAGCCATGTTGCACACGCGGAATACTTGGGTTTGCTTGACGAGCCTAGCATGTACAGACATGGCCTCGGGACAACGGAAACCGAAAGGTTGAACACGAGTCATATGGATGATATGATCAACATGTTGATGTTCACCATTGAAGCTACATCATCTCACGTGATGATCGGTTTTTGGTGTAGTGAATTTGGATCGTGTACCACTTAACAACTATGAGGGATGTTGTATTAAGTGGGAGTTCATTAGTAATTAGATTAAAACATGAACTAATTATCATAAACATAGTCTGAGTAGTATTTTGAATTAATTTTGTAGTATTGGCATCCGTTTACTACTATGCGCTAGTCTTGTAATTGAGATAGAAATACTGTTAAAATCTGACAAGAAATTTTATGGATTGGTACCGTATTGTTAAAGAATCAAGAATTAATTAATTCCTATTGCAAACTTTTAGTAAACCTCACATTGTTGATTCAAAGAGCTAAGGTTTCAATTAGTACCTAAAGTTATCTTGTCTCCGTCAAACTTGAAGTTCAAATTTGTTTGAAAAGTAAGGAGCTGAAAATTTAGTTTTCAGAAATAATCAAGGTATGAGATATATGTGATATCTAAGACCTTATTGCAAGATGATAGAATATAAATTTGGTGAGACTACATAAACTCATAAGTTTTATGGGAATGTATGAAGGTTGAAGACGCCAGGCGTCACAATCCTCCAACTATTGGGGCACTAACGATATTCGCATATCCATGAAGTTATCATCCTTAGTATACACCGTTGCTAAGACTCGTCGTATCGAAGCATCACGTGATGATCGGGTGTTATAGATTCTACGTGTGCTTACAACGGGTGCAAGCCAGATTTGCACATGCGAATACTAAGGTTAAACTTTATGAGCCTAGCATGTACAGACATGGTCTCAGAAAGTTGTCATGAATTGATGGATAAAATTATGAGTGAAATTGTTCATCGTATTACAAAGTTACTAATAGTGAAATTTAGAACACTTGTCATATGATGATCAACTTCAAAATAAGAACCTCAAGGTTATTGGTATTAGACCAGCAAACCTAGAAGTTATTGATGTTAAAAGTGTTTTTCCGAATAATGAGGAAAGCTAAAAGAGAAACTACAAAAGATTATTGGCAGAAAGATAGAAAAGACTAGAAAGTCTAGCTCAGGTGTATATAAATGATATACATGTTATGGTTGTATTCCTAGTTAGGTCACACTATGAAATTCTTGGGTATTATTACTATATTGGTTGGTATGAAGTGTCATACAAAACAACACAATACAAGAATACAATGGCCTAAGTGACTGACAAGGAATATGATAGAAATGCACGTCTGGAACAAAATAAAGTGTTATTATGTTCGTCGTTGGCATTCTATCTAGCCCTTAGAATTTATAATAAAGAACTTAATAATTGTTATTTTGCTCCAGTCAAATGAAAACAATGAGTTGTTCAAATTATGACATTACTCCATATATGATGGATAAGTTATTATAAATCTTAATGGTGAAACACACATACATAACACTGACGCTAAAGTGCCATAAGGCAAATGATTTGAATTCCACTTATTTGTGGAACCTCCATTTATGTCATGTTAGAAAGGAACGCATGAAGGAACTCCATGCAAATGGATTTTTGGAGTCATTTGATTTTTGAATCATTTGGCGCTTGCAAATCTTTTCTAAAGAGAATGATTAAAATGTCGTTCATAGGCCAAGAGTTGAACGGGCAACTAACTTAGTGAAAAATACATGATGATGTATGTGGTTCACTGAGCATAGTTGTGTGCGGGAGATTCTTCTACTTCATGAAAACTTTCAACAATGAATTGAGTATATATATATGGATATATTCAATAAGGAAGAAGTTTGAAACATTTGAATGGATTCAAATAAATTTCAGCATGAAGTGGAAATCATCGTAATAGAAAAGTTTAATATCTATGATTGGATCATGGTGAAAATATTTGAATTACGAGTTTTAGCGAACATCTAAGAGAGTCATGAAATTGTTCTACAGCTCACATTTCTTGGAGCATCATAATGATGATATAGTATCCGAGAGATGTATCCAAGCCTTGTTGGATTAATGATGAGATAAAATATTATGACGCCATTATATTTTTGTGGATTATGCTTTAGTGACTACCGCTTTTACACTGAATAGAGCATCATCGTGATCCGAAGAAATGACACCATACGAGTTATGGTATGGGTATAAACCCAAATAGTCCTTTCTTTAAATTTTGGTCTAAAAGTTAACAACCAAAATCGGATGAATGTCTTTGTTGGTTATCCCAGAGAATTGATTGGGAATTCTTCCCACTATGGAGACAAAGACAAAAGTGTTTGTCAATGTTTCTTATTTCCAAGAAATTGTTTCTAGTGAAGTATTTGAGTGGGAGGACAATATAATTTTATAAGGTTTATGAACCTGAGCATAATGATCAGAGTAGCGCAGCATCGGAATTGGTTTCGGAAGCGGCCACGACGATCATGGCTCCCATGACTACAAAGTGTTTTAGCCATGGAGATCGAAGTACATATTGAACCTTGTAGGTATGGTTTACTTTGTGATCAAATAAATGATTTGTGGACAAAGGATTGATTTTGAACAATGATAAACCAACTACAAACAAAGAAGTTATGATGGGCCCTGATTCCGTTAAAATGGCCATACGCCATGAAATCCATAATAGATGAATACTTTTTGAAAGTAAATGGATCTATAGACTTGGATGAAATATCCTTAAAGAAGCTCGACTTGTCAAAAAATTGTTTACGATAAAGTTCAAAGAGTTGACTACGATAAGATTAGATCTTCCGTAGCAATGCTTATAGTCTATGTGGATTATTCTAGTAATCACTACATATTTCTTTTATGAGATATGCTAGTAGGATGGCAAAATACACTACTTAACAGAAGTATGTATACAAGATACAACCAATTGTTTTGCTAGTCCGTAGAATACTAGATAGGTATACGAACTTCAATTGGATGAAGTGAGTATTACGGAGTTGGAATCTTCACCAGATGAAATAGTCAAAGAGTTTTTGATTTCATCAGAAATGATGAAGAGGCTTGCATTTGCAAGAAATTAAGTGGGAGCGCTGAGACATATTTATAATACTTTATGTAGATGACATATAGTTGGTTATAAATAATGTAATTATATACTTGATTAAAATGTTTCATTGAAAATTAACTTCAATGAAAGGATATGGACTAAAACATATTTAGTGTCAAGATCTATGAAGATAGATTGAAACACATAATAAGTTTAAGTCAAAGTACATAGAATGGATATTGAAATAGTTCAATATAGAAATATTAAGAAAATGTTCTTGTCATGTGAAGGTTTAACAAGACTTGAGTGTATCTGACACTCGATAAGTAAAAACACATGAGTGATTTTAGATCACGAATAATATGTACAAAATCAGATATCTTGTGCTCTAAAATGTTATGAGCATATACCGGAATGATTCATAAGATGATCATGGGACGACAGTAAGAATATCCTTGAGTATTTTAGAAGAACTAAGGATATATATATATATATTTTTGTATGAAGAAATGACAAACAAATCGCTGTAAGGTGTTACACCAATATTGGTTTTGTCACATATAAAATATAATTTCAATCTCAAATTAGACTAAGTGTTGTTTAAAAGGTAGCACAATGAGCTAGAAATTATCTATGCTAGATTTAGAAGAGTTCTAAATATTGTGACGGATTCTACAGAAGAAGGCAGAGTATGTCATTGTTTTGACAATGACAAAGGATGTTAAGTCAAGAGGTTCTTTGAGAACTTGGTGTAGTTCCGACGGAGTCAGAACTTTGAAGCTATATTGTGTATGACAATATTAGTGACATATTTCAGACCGCGGAATTAAGGTTCCACCAGAAGACCAAACATATTTAATGCCGACTCATTTGGAAATGAGTGATGCGTTGAGACGCAAATAAATTACAAAATACATACGTTTCTGAGCGTGTCAGATCCGTTGACTAAAAACCTCTCCCGTGAGCAATACATGATAAAGCACCATAAGGCCAAGGTGTTATATCTTTACAAATGTAAACTAGATTATTGACTCTAGTGCAAGTGGGAGACTGAAGGAGATATGCCCTAGAGGCAATAATAAAGTGGTTATTATTTATATCTTTATGTTTATGATAAATGTTTATATATCATGCTATAATTGTATTAACCGAAACATTAGTATATGTGTGATATATAGACAACAAAGAAGTCCCTAGTATGCCTCTTAAACTAGCTTGTTGATTAATGGATGATTAGTTTCATAATCATGAACATTGGATGTTATTAATAACAAGGTTATATCATTGTATGAATGATGTAATGGACACACCTAATTAAGCGTAGCATAAGATCTCGTCATTAAGTTATTTGCTATAAGCTTTCGATACATAGTTACCTATAGGGGTGGACACAAAGCTCAAGGCTCGAGGCTTGGCTCGAGCTCGACTCGGCTCGAAGGTCGGACAAGCCAAGCCTAAATCCTCCGATCAAGGCTCGAGGCTCGACAAGCCCGCTCGATGAAGCTTGCAAGCCGGCTCGAAAGCTCGATGTAATAAAAAATCGCCATTACCTTTGCTAAAAAAAGTAACATTTCACAATTATAAATAATAATTGAGTGTGAATACATTCATAACATTGTCTAACAAGTTTCACAAAGTAGGAATAATACCGCTAATAATAGCATCTATCACAACTTCACAAGTCATGGCGATGATAAACAATAATTGAGCATTAGTGCAGCTACTTGCGCTGCGATTTCACACTCACGAACCTAATTGTCATCTTCTGTATGTTACTGGGACAAGGAAGAAACAATTTAAACACTAGAAAAGCCTCAGGCTAATAAGAAACTAAAAATGCAACCACAGACTGGCATAGACGTCAAAATTTACATGTTAATCATTTGCAATAGTCGTGCTCTTATTTGGACTTTGAAGTCAGGCCATACAATTCGATTCAGGAATGCATCGTGTAACTCAAGCCATACAAGCTAGGTGATCGAGAGAACCATTCCTGGGCGCTCCTATTTCAAAACACAATAAAAAAGCAGTAGACTAATTCTTCCGGACGTATTGCTCAACGAGCAATCAAACTTCACCGTATCTAGAAAGCTAGGCGGCGCAACTTCAAGATAGGCAAGCAGCGGTTTCACCTCCAGGCGGCAGTGCATCTCGAATCCGGCGAACAAGATCTACTTGTTGCGTACCGCCTCGGATTGATCTGTCGCCATGGAGCCTATCCTCCATCGCTGCCATCAATCTTGACGAGGCTAAGAGACAAGAAGGAGCAGGGGACAGGGGGAGCCATGGGAGGACGAGATGGGGACGGAGCGATGGGTGACGGGCTGGCGGCGCCGGAGCAAACCGAGTGAGCGATGAGCAGAGGACGGGATCAAGGAAGGCAGGGGAATTGCGTACAGGAGGGGAGATGGGTGCGCTCGGGCTTAGATGGGCTGGGGCGCTGGGTGTACTGGCCGGCTCGCGAGCCGAGCCACGAGCCTGTCGGGCCGAGCCTCGAGCCCAGCTTTCAGGTAAATTTTAGTGACAAGCCGAGCCTGGCTTGGCTCGAATTTTCACGAGCCTGGTCGAGCCGAGCCACGAGTCGGCTCGGCTCGGCTCGATTCCACCCCTAGTTACCTAGTCCTTATGACCATGAGATCATGTAAATCACTTATACCGGAAAGGTACTTTGATTACACCAAACGCCACTGCGTAAATGGGTGGTTATAAAGGTGGGATTAAGTATCCGGAAAGTATGAGTTGAGGCATATGGATCAACAGTGGGATTTGTCCATCCCGATGACGGATAGATATACTCTGGGCCCTCTCGGTGGAATATCGTCTAATGTCTTGCAAGCATATGAATAAGTTCATAAGAGATCCCATACCACGGTACGAGTAAAGAGTACTTGTCAGGACACGAGGTTGAACAAGGTATAGAGTGATACCAGAGATCAAACCTCGGACAAGTAAAATATCGCGTGACAAAGGGAATTGGTATCGTATGTGAATGGTTCATTCGATCACTAAAGTCATCGTTGAATATGTGGGAGCCATTATGGATCTCCAGATCCCGCTATTGGTTATTGGTCGGAGTGAGTACTCAACCATGTCCGCATAGTTCGCGAACCGTAGGGTGACACACTTAAGGTTTGATGTTGAAATGGTAGAACTTGAATATGGAATGGAGTTCGAATATTTGTTCGGAGTCCCGGATGAGATCCCGGACATCACGAGGAGTTCCGGAATGGTCCGGAGAATAAGATTCATATATAGGAAGTCATATTCCAAGTTTGGAAATGATCCGGTGCATTTATGGCAGGTTCTAGAAGGTTCTAGAAAAGTCCGGAAGAAATCACCATGGAAAGTAGAGTCCCGGAGGGACTCCACCTTGCATGGCCAGCCAACCCTAAGGGGGAGGAGTCCAAGGTGGACTCCCCTAGGGTGGCCGGCCAACCCACCTCAAGGAAAGGTGGGAGTCCCACCTTGGGTAGGACTCCCTCCTTGAGTAGGTTTCCCACATATGGGAGGTTTTAGTGTTGGGGTCTTATTTGAAGACTTGGACTAGAAGTCTTGGGGCTTCCACCTATATAATGAGGGTCATAGGAGAGGCGGCTGACCACTTCAAGCCTCAGCCTTGGCCGCACCCCTTAGAGGGCCGGCGCCCAACCCCCCTCTCTCCCCAAAGCCTAGCGGTCTCTCTCCTCCACCACATCCCGCACGCTTAAGCGAAGCTCCGCCGGATTTCTCCACCACCACCGACACCACGCCATCGTGCTGTCGGATTCAAGAGGAGCTACTACTTCCGCTGCCCGCTGGAACGGGGAGGTGGACGTCATCTTCATCAACAACCGAACGTGTGACCGAGTACGGAGGTGCTGCCCGTTCGTGGCGCCGAAACCGATCGTGATCAAGATCTTCTACGCGCTTTTGCAAGCGGCAAGTGAACGTCTACCGCAGCAACAAGAGCCTCATCTTGTAGGCTTTGGAATCTCTTCAAGGGTGAGACTCGATACCCCCTCGTTGCTACCGTCTTCTAGATTGCATCTTGGCTTGGATTGCGTGTTCGCGGTAGGAAATTTTTTGTTTTCTATGCAACGTTATCCTACAGGAGGTGCAGCAACATGTGTAGCATTAGCATTACTAGTGGTAGTAATAGTCCAAACTTTAGCTATATTGTCTTCTTTTTCATTTTCTTCTCTTTCCCACCTAGCACGCAATTTGGCCATCAATCTTATATTCTCATTAATTCTAACTTGGATGGCATTTGCTGTAGTAACAATTTTATGATTATGATTTTCATGAGGCATAACTTTCGATTTCAAAAGATCAACATCAGCAGCAAGACTATCAACTTTAGAAGCAAGTATATCAATTTTCCCAAGCTTTTCTTCAACAGATTTGTTAAAAGCAGTTTGTGTACTAATAAATTCTTTAAGCATAGCTTCAAGTCCAGGGGGTGTGTTCCTATTATTGTTGTAAGAATTCCTATAAGAATTACCATATCCGTTGCCATTATTATAAGGATATGGCCTATAGTTGTTACTAGAATTGTTCCGGTAAGCATTGTTGTTGAAATTATTATTTTTAATGAAGTTGACATCAACATGTTCTTCTTGAGCAACCAATGAAGCTAACGGAACATTATTAGGATCAACATTAGTCCTATCATTCACAAGCATAGACATAATAGCATCAATCTTATCACTCAAGGAAGAGGTTTCTTCGACAGAATTTACCTTCTTACCTTGTGGAGCTCTTTCCGTGTGCCATTCAGAGTAATTGATCATCATATTATCAAGAAGCTTTGTTGCTTCACCAAGAGTGATGGACATAAAGGTACCTCCAGCAACTGAATCCAATAGGTTCCGCGAAGAAAAATTCAGTCCTGCATAAAAGGTTTGGATGATCATCCAAGTAGTCAGTCCATGGGTTGGGCAATTTTTAACCAAAGATTTCATTCTTTCCCATGCTTGTGCAACATGCTCATTATCCAATTGTTTAAAATTCATTATGCTACTCCTCAAAGATATAATTTTAGCAGGGGGATAATATCTACCAATAAAAGCATCCTTGCATTTAGTCCATGAATCAATACTATTCTTAGGCAGAGATAGCAACCAATCTTTAGCTCTTCCTCTTAATGAGAAAGGGAACAATTTTAATTTTATAATGTCACCATCTACATCTTTATACTTTTGCATTTCACATAGTTCAACAAAATTATTGAGATGGGCAGCAGCATCATCAGAACTAACACCAGAAAATTGCTCTCGCATAACAAGATTCAGTAAAGCAGGTTTAATTTCAAAGAATTCTGCTGTAGTAGCAGGTGGAGCAATAGGTGTGCATAAGAAATCATTATTATTTGTGGTTGTGAAGTCACACAACTTAGTATTTTCAGGAGTACCCATTTTAGCAATAGTAAATAAAATAGACTAGATAAAGTAAATGCAAGTAACTAATTTTTTGTGTTTTTGACATTGCAAACAAGATAGCAAATAAAGTAAAACTAGCAACTAATTTTTTTTTGTATTTTGTTTTAGTGCAGCAAACAAAGTAGTAAATAAAATAAAGCAAGACAAAAACAAAGTAAAGAGATTGCGATGTGGAGACTCCCCTTGCAGCGTGTCTTGATCTCCCCGGCAACGGCGCCAGAAATTTGCTTGATGCGCGTGGTTGACGTATTGTCTTTCCGTTCGACACGCGTCCGTTGGGAACCCCAAGAGGAAGGTGTGATGCGTACAGCGGCAAGTTTCCCTCAGTAAGAAACTAAGGTTTATCGAACCAGTAGGAGTCAAGAAGCACGTGAAGGTTGATGGCGACGAGATGTAGTGCGGCGCAACACCAGGGATTCCGGCGCCAACGTGGAACCTGCACAACACAAACCAAGTACTTTGCCCCAACGAAACAGCGAGGTTGTCAATCTCACCGGCTTGCTGTAACAAAGGATTAGATGTATAGTGTGGAAGATGATTGTTTGCAGAAAACAGTAGAACAAGTATTGCAGTAGATTGTATTTCAGTATAGAGAATTGGACCGGGGTCCACAGTTCACTAGAGGTGTCTCTCCCATAAGATAAATAGCATGTTGGGTGAACAAATTACAGTTGGGCAATTGACAAATAGAGAGGGCATGACCATGCACATACATATTATGATGAGTATAGTGAGATTTAATTGGGCATTACGACAAAGTACATAGACCGCTATCCAGCATGCATCTATGCCTAAAAAGTCCACCTTCAGGTTATCATCCGAACCCCTTCCAGTATTAAGTTGCTAACAACAGACAATTGCATTAAGTATTGCGCGTAATGTAATCAATAACTACATCCTCGGACATAGCATCAATGTTTTATCCCTAGTGGCAACAGCACATCCATAACCTTAGAGGTTTGTCACTCCCAGTTCACGGAGACATGAACCCACTATCGAGCATAAATACCCCCTCTTGGAGTTACTAGCAAAAACTTGGCCAGAGCCTCTACTAATAACGGAGAGCATGCAAGATCATAAACAACACATAGATATAAATTGATAATCAACATAACATGGTATTCTCTATTCATCGGATCCAAAAAACACAACATATAGCATTACAGATAGATGATCTTGATCATGTTCGGCAGCTCACAAGATCCGACAATTAAGCACAATGAGGAGAAGACAACCATCTAGCTACTGCTATGGACCCATAGTCCAGGGGTGAACTACTCACTCATCACTCCAGAGGCGACCATGGCGGCGTAGAGTCCTCCGGGAGATGAATCCCCTCTTCGGCAGGGTGCCGGAGGCGATCTCCTGAATCCCCCGAGATGGGATTGGCAGCGGCGGCGTCTCTGGAAGGTTTTCCGTATCGTGGCTCTCGGTACTGGGGGTTTCGCGACGAAGGCTATTTGTAGGCGGAAGGGCAGGTCAGGGGGCCACACGAGGGGCCCAGGAGATAGGCCGGCGCGGCCAAGGGCTGGGCCGCGCCGCCCTACCTCCTGGCTGCCTCGTGGCCCCACTTCGTTGACTCTTCGGTCTTCTGGAAGCTTCGTGTGAAAATAGGCCCCTGGGCGTTGATTTCGTCCAATTCCGAGAATATTTCCTTACTAGGATTTCTGAAACCAAAAACGATGAAAACAAGAATCGGCTCTTCGGCATCTTGTTAATAGGTTAGTGCCGGAAAATGCATAAATATGATGTAAAGTATGCATAAAACATGTAGATATCATCAATAATGTGGCATGGAACATAAGAAATTATCGATACGTCGGAGACGTATCAAGGTGACAGTGTGCATGCTATGTTAGTACTTGGTTTAGTTGTGTTGATCTATCGTGCACTCTAAGGTTATTTAAACATGAACATTGAATATTGTGGAGCTTGTTAACTCCAGCATTGAGGGTTCGTGTAATCCTACACAATTAGTGGTGTTCATCATCCAACAAGAGAGTGTAGAGTATAGCATTTATTTATTCTGTTATGTGATCAATGTTGAGAGTGTCCACTTGTGAAAGTATAATCCCTAGGCCTTGTTCCCCAATACTGTTATCGCTGCTTGTTTATTGTTCTACTGCATCTATACTGTCCGCAATATTACCACCATTTCCTCCCTCGTCAACTACACGCCAGCAAGCACTTTTCTGGCGCCGTTACTACTGCTCATACTTATTCATACCACCTGTATTTCACCATCTCTTCTCCGAACTAGTGCACCTATTAGGTGTGTTGGGGACACAAGAGACTTCTTGCTTTGTGGTTGCAGGGTTGCTTGAGAGGGATATCTTTGACCTCTTCCTCCCTGAGTTCGATAAACCTTGGGTGATCCACTTAAGGGAAACTTGCTGATGTTCTACAAACCTCTGCTCTTGGAGGCCCAACACTGTCTACAAGAATAGAAGCACCCGTAGACATCATGGACCCCGACCACGACGACAATGCAGGGCTCTACCATACATTCCTACGCCGGCAGTTGCAACCCATCATAGACCACATTACCGTTGGGACTTCTACGGGTTCCCACCCCTACATCTTGTCTCTCGAGATCAAGTGCACCCGGTAATGCGCATCCGTTGATGAACGAGAGGTGGAAACACTTTTGACTACTCCGTCCCACTCCGGATCTTATGGTTAACACGGGTATTACGGCACAAGAATCACTGGACGACATTTGTTGTTTAATCCTAGATGGATATAAACCCTTGCAATGGAACCTCCACCATATCAACACAATCCATGGTTCCATTGCCCACCACATAGTCATATTCATAGTTATGAAAATAGTGGTTTTGGTTTTTATGCAATAGTGATAAACATAGTACTTTGCAAGTAATTTGATAAAAATACTCGAATGGCATGAGCAAGTGATGAACTTGCCTTTCTTGACTACAAGATTATGCAGGCAAGGTCTTCGATACGCAATAACTCCAAATTCTGAAATAGCATCATCGTCCGGTAAGGACGATGTTTAAAAGATTGGCAAGGATGCAATAATGCATAAGTATGAGATGCAATCGGTCTAAGCGTGATCTAACCCCGATGATTTAGGATTAGTGAGTGGTAATGATTAGTTCAGGGTGTGTTGTACTTTTAGAATGATTCACAAACAAGGTTATTATTCAGGGTTGTGTTGTTTTAGAATCATAAGCAGGTGGTAAAATGGATAGTAACAATCATACACACCCAGGAATAGTAGTTGTATAATAAGTAAAGAGCAGTTGTCAATTTTAAGTCCTATAGTGCATGGTTGATGATTACTTATTATATATTTCAAAAGAATAACTTTGTAAGAACATATTCTTTAATAAAGAACAAGTATGATAATTAGGTTGGAGTTCTATGGTTGACTATGGTTTCATGTAGTTGCTGGAGTAAGTATCAGGTGGATCCCAATAATGATGGATTCATCGACACCTAGGGCTGGTAAGGCTGAGTTAAGCCTAGGCATCCTAAGCAAGTATTTATACAAGGTTGCTATCAGGATTGGTTCATCTTATTGGTGATAGCTAGCTAGGTTTGATAGGTCCTGTTAGGCAAGGTTGATGACTACTTCCTATTTACTTCAAAAGAATAACTTTTGAAGAACATACTTCTTAAATAATAAGAAGTATAACAATTAAGGTTGAGTTTGTCTTGTTTTAGCTATTGGATCTCTAGTAGAGTATGGTTGGTTCCTAAATAGGATGGTTCATAAGTATCTCACACTAGTAGGGATTAGTGGAATATGGTTAGGTAATGTTCAAGATTTGGCATAGTTGCTCCTGAGGTTCATCACATTGGTGTGATGCTAAGCATGGATAACTAAGCTTGGTGTCTCAGAAGATAGGATCTAGGGTTGGTCCTATTTGATCAGCTAGGTTTGATTAAGATGAACACATGGAATGCTAATCTGCTAGTGATAGGGTTCTACATTTGATGTGGCCAGGACAAGTATTTAGTTGCTACTATGGTTCTATGTTTTTTAAAGAAGGTACCATGATCACATGTTCTAACCTAGGGTTTAGGTTAGAAGCAATTTAAGTTTCATATTGATTATTGGAGCTAGGGTTCCTAATTGAATTAGGGTTTTGGAATCACATGAAATGATGAGGTTGTAACATCATTCAATATGGAATTAGGGTTTGCTATTTACCATATGGTTCTATGATTAATAACTTCCTTGTAAAGTTGAAGTTATTAGTAACTTGGAAATAAAAATAATATTGGATTTGGTATTTTATTATTTTTAAACAATTACTAATTAAGGTAAATATTAATTAGGGTTTAAATTCCAATATTAAGGATTAAATAAATTACAAATAAAGAAAATTAGTGTTAATGGTTTCTTTATTTACTTTACTGGTTTTTTTTATTTATTTTAGATAGTTTCCCTAATTATTGAAGTTTATTGAATTTAGAATTAATAAATAAGGCTTAATTAACAAGTATTAAATAATTGAATTTTTTAAAAAATAAACATTTCATATTATATTTTTATTTGATAGAGTTTACTTTTCTAAGAATTTTGATATCTTATTTTCATTTTTCTGAGTTAATATGAATTTTCTAAATTTCATGTAAAGTTGCAGCAATTTATGAATTTGAAATTAAAATAGAGGATTACTAAACGCACCCGGGCTAGACTACCCCAGAGGCTGACTGGTGGGCCAGATGCCACATTGTCTACCACCGTGGTGGTGATGTGGCAACCAAGTGCATCACCGGCGGCCTGTGGTGGTCGACGCCGGCGATTTCGAGTTCCTGCGGGGGCGTGCGTATGCTTGTTGGAACCAGGGAATTGAGACGGACCAAGTGGTGGCGGCGCCGCTCCGAATAGGTCACCGGAGCGTGCTCGCCGGTGACGTGCGGCGGCGATGGCCATGGGCCTACGGTGAGGAGCATGCTAGAGGATGCTAGGGGAAGAGCTAGGATGCTCTGGAGAGTCAGTGACTCACCGTGAGCACGACGGGCTTGTCGGCGAGGCGAGAGGAGGTCTATGTCGCCGGAATTGCTCGATGCCGGCGCCGGAGAAGATGGCCAGGCATGGTCGATTGCGAGCACCTCGGCTCGATTCCTTGCGCACGGTGAGCTTGTCGACTATGGCGGTGCCGATGGTGGTCACGGTGAGGCACGGGGATGTCCCAGTCGACGGCGATGGTGATGGCCGGGCTAGCTAGGGTTTCGGGCATGAGGAATTTGAGCAGAGGAGGAAGCAAACCAGGGACTAGGGTTCCTCGCGGCCTTTATATGGTGCCAGGGCGCGCCTCGTCATGCCTTCGGTCGAGGAGGTGCTGCCGGCGACGAGGAGAAGCGGACCACGACGTCGTGGTGTCCTCCATGCGTGAGGAAGGGATGAGGACGACCCCCTCCCTGATATTTTGTACGAAGAGGTATGGTGGGCTGCAATGGGCTTTGCTGGGCTTGGTGCTGATGGGCTGCTTGTGGGTTGCTCGCCAGGTAAGGTCCAGGTGAGCTTCACTTCTCTTTTCCTTTCTATTTTTCTTTTCTGTTTTCTTTTTCTATTTTACATTCTATTTTTAATTCAAACTTAAATTATTTTATACCATGCATGTATTTTATAATTTGAATTTCACTAGGAATAAGAAAAGGATAAATGTATTACTCCATTGTTGTTGAACAAACATATGTGTGAGCCTTATTGCAATTTTTAATACTATATGGCATTGAATTAAGTGCCCACATGACAAGAATTTGAATATCATCTTGGAAGGACTCAAAGTAGTTTCCAAATGACATTGTTCTTAGTTGATGATATGTAGAGTTTTATTGAGTATTACTTTGTAAGATATAAGTCACGAGGTAAGGTTTGTTTATGGAGTTCTATTAAGTAATTGAATAAGTGGCATAATTTTATGTGCTAAGATGTCCCTAAGGACTTGATCTTTTATTTAGAGAATTTGGTTTCTTGCATATGATTTTATGTGAGCATCCATGTATTAGGTTTAATAATTTCTATTACAACCCCTTTTTAAGGTTAAACTATTATTATAATTTAATAACACCTTGAAATACCTAGAGTAGATATTACTCTCATCATGGTTTGGTATTGGTTCTAAGGATAAGTGGTTGATCACCACCATGGGTTTAATCATATGGTTTAGCACTAGGTTTTTCTTATGTTCAAGAATTGAAGCATAAGATTTATTTGATGTGCAGATCTAGGGTTCAAATGCTATTTACCTAATGACACATGGGTTGAATCTTAATTGTGGTTTAGGTTTTATTTGTGATCATCCAAGTGATACTCAAACTAGGGTTGAGATTTAATTCTAGGTTATAGAGATGGGGTGTCTCCATATTGCATGTGCTAGGGTTTAATTTTCCCCAACCATGATAAGGTGGTGGCTTGCTTCATATCTTATGTGCTTCCCAAATTACTAAGGATTTGAGAATTGGTTTTATCTTCTACCAATTTAACTTCTATTATTATCCTCAATTTATCATTAAAGTAACTACATTGGTTATATTTCTTTTTATAGTTAACTTTGGTCATATGGATGGATGGTTTCTCACCATATAAAGTATAGAGTTTTACTCAAAAGGTTTTCTTGTGGTTCTGAAGTGAAAGATAAGTGGAATGTAGATGTGGTAGATTTATACTTATGATCCCCGAGTGATTCACAAGTTAAGGTTAGGATATAAGCCTAGGGTTGCTTACTAGTTATCTTCCTATAATTTCATGTGGGAAGGAGATCTACTTATTCTAGTAGGTTTAACTTATCCTTACATATCTCAAGAGCATGATCATGGTTTAGGCATGATCAACTTGTTCTTAATATCTCTACCTTAAGTTCTTAGGGTTTATGATTATTACTCTTTTTATAATGATCAAGGTTTGGCTTCCTAAAGTATATCTCTCCTGAGTTAGGTTTCTCACTTCTAAGATCAAGTATTGTCTTGATTAACTAAGGTATAATATCTCTCTTATAGGTTCTTGGGTGGACATGGCTATGGTTGTCTTAATAGATCATATCCCAGGAGAATGCCTGAGATATTTACTTAGAATTTTACTTAATGAATGATGATTTAATCATCAGGACATATGGATAGTTCTCTCCCCTAAATTTAAGTGTTGCCTCAACTAACTTGAGTGTAGCACTATAGCTTGAGCTCTCTTTCATAGGAATATTTATTCTAGGGTTTATGGTATGTTCACAAGATCTCATTATATAATAAAGAGTTAAGTCTCCACCTAGATTCTTAGTTGGATTAGTTGCTACTTTACTTCATCATTTCATAGATATGATCTTACTCCATTTGGTGTTGGCTATCTCACCACTCCCAAATGAAATGGTTTAACTCCTAATACTTTAGTTCAATGGTGTCCTTGATTCTTAAGTAGGTAAAGCTAAGGTTAGTATGAATGGTCTCTCTCATTTGGGAAGGAATTCAATGATAACCTAAGGTTAGGCTCCCTAGAGGTTGATGTGATTATCAATATCTAGGTTTAACATAATTAGGTTCTCTCTCTAGGAATTGTCTTGAATAATATCCTGGTGTTCCTCTTAAAGATGATGGTTTGAATACTTGGATGTATATCCAAGGTTCAGTTCAAGGTTTATCATTGATCCTCTAATAAGTAACATAGAACTCTCACTTCTCTAGGTTTGATGTATAATAATTTGGAATGTAGAAGAATATATACTTCTTGAGTGGATCTCCTTGTTATAATTCCAATGTTGAAGTGGAATGAATACCATGAGGTTTCATGGTAGGATCATGGATTAGTTTTAAGACATGGAGAAGATAGTCAAGAATGGTTTCTTCATTTTATTGTTACTTGGTTTGTACTTAAACAAATGTTCTTATGTTATGGCAATGATTACCATATTATGATCTGTTATAAGATCAAGTAGTTGATCATTGAGTAAAGTGTTGTTGTGTTGATTATTAGTTCCATTTGATCTAACCGCTTAGATCAAATCATCTCTTCCCAAAACAAGGTTTTCACAAAGTCACATTGAGGTTTGTAGCGCTTGACTTGATGAGCTACTTCAATTCCACCAAGGTCAAGTGAAACTTCAGTTACTGTGACTGTTTTACTTTAAAGCGCGAAAATTCCCCAGATTTTCTATGCATGAATGCAATGCACACATCTGTTTCCTCTATTTTTGTAACCCCAATACCTGGGATATTACAAGAGAGGACTGAATGGATCACCATATATAAATGGTTGGATTACAACAACTCAAATGCTTGCTTGAGATAGAGGGAAATAGCTTTACTGCCTCAACAATAAAAGTAAAATAAAGGCCATGCGCAGAGGGAAGAAAAATTACTCATGTGCTAGAGACTTTTGTTTTAAATGCAATAGGAGCGTTGAAAATATATATTTTGAGAGGTATGTATGTCTATGTCAACGGTAGTGATAATTAATATGACTCATCATATAAGTTGCGTGCCTCATGCCCATATACTATTAGCGCCCACAACCTTGTCTTACTTTAATGATTACCAAAGATCTTCAACATATGCATATAGTTTCAACCAAGTATCGCAAAGGGGTACCTCCATGCCTTGTAGCGACCTCACCTTTTCAAGGTGCCGTTCTCTGTGCGTATCTGTGCTAGTCCCTGGATCAATCGCTAGCACAAACAGTACAAGATGTAATACCAAGAAACAAGGGTCTTTATTACATCGTATGATCCAGAATTTACATAAAGGATTACAAATTGCATAGCACAAGGCTAGCATATCATCAGAGTTTCACAACGAATAAACATAGACAGCATGGAGTCCTTCATCTTCATGTGCCACAGGCGAGCATGTTGAGGATAGACTCGTAACCCTAACCATCGTAACTCACTCGTCTTTCAAAACATCTGCAACATGAAAAGTTACAGCCACGAATGGTCAATACTTTGAATGTATTGGCAAGATGACACTATAGTGGACTCAAATGGCAACCTAACACTTAAGTGTACATTTGGATGGTAGAGCTCAGGCATATTGCATAAAGCCAGTTTTCTCCTATCATTTGACAAAACCTTTTCTTCATACTAATTAAGCGGTACCATTGATAGAAATCAATGAACCTGGAAACCACCGGTAAATCCCCGGTGAATCCTCCTACCCATGATCAACTTGGTTTGGGCGAACTACCCCTGTAGACTCAGACCATAGACATGGCACGGGACCTACTAGCCGATAGTCACTTGCACCAATTGGCATAACCCTGTTCACCCATCAAGTTTTATTTAAGAAGTTGGGATGAGGAGACTTTAGAACATGTGCCTTGTCAGTTCGCTCAAATTGTCCGTAACCAGGGACATGGCTAAGTACTTAGATTTAACACTCTGCAGAGGTTGTACAATTTACCCACATGACCTAGTCTGCTCTTCTTCCATGATGCACATTTTGCTCAAATGGACAGATGTTGACTAGGACGAGACTTTTCCGAAGTAATCCCCCAGACCTTCCTCTACGGACCCGTACCAACCTACAATCCCCTACATCATCTGTCACGTAGGATCCGGGTTCTCACAACATACTCTGTCAAGCCAGAGCCCATATAGCATGTGGTTGTACGGTAAGCTAATGAGCAAGGTTGTCTATTATCTCTTTGTTCCTGGGTGGCCGTCCACAAGTGCGATACACCTGGGGTTCAGAGGTTCGACGACATGACCCCAGAGTAACCACTCAACATAACCCAATCCAAGCCACATTCCACCCAGGTAGTTCATTGAATTTAGTTGTTTTTCCATAACCACTACTAAAACATTTTCATAGCATAGCTAAGCATCAACTAAATTCAATGGCGACAAAATATAGTCAGGTGGAAGTAGCTATCTACTGGGATTACAAAAGCAAGGCATACCCTAGACATACTACAAAAATTTCTACGGTGCATTGATAAAACTGGGATAACTGTGAGGGTGTGTCACTTGACTTTTTGGTAGTTGATGTGCGTTCTCTTTTCTTTCAACAAAACACGTCGCTCTCCACATGAACTATAAGATGAAAATAGCACAAAATAAACACACCATTCATTGCAACATAATCAAACAAGACAACAATCAGAAACCGCTCTATGGTACTAAGGTGTGGCATGAGATTTGGCTTGCAAGATAGGTGTCGGGATTTGGTTCATGGATCCTAATGGATAACAAGGGTTTTAACACATGGGATATGTGGTAGGGTTTCTCGACCTCACCGGAGCAAGGTGAAAATCTAAAATAGGACATGTCACACTTTACTCAAATAACTCACTTGTTATTTAAATAATATGAACTAGGATAATATGTTGTGGAGAGATGTGATCATGGAACATGGTGAATGTGTCTAAATGATTTTCATAGTCGAAGAACGATATTGTGGATCCTAAAAATACCGCGAAAATAATGTTTGCAAAGCCGACATGCAAAATGTCTAAAATGGTCTACGCATTTTACTGATTCTAACGATATAAAATTTGTCAAAAACCGACGGGTAAAACTAAAGATATGAATTTTACAGTTAGCGGTTAAGTGCTAATGTTGTTCAAAAAGTTGTCCGAACAAGTTGCTCGGATGGAAAAACTTTCTACACGAAAGATGTAGAGAATAATTTTACAAACTTAACGGAAGAACCACTATTTAAAACGAAGATCTATATCTATAGTTACGGAATTTCAAAGTTTCTCGTGGGCTAGTTAAACTACTTAACACGAGTGGATCGATCAGATGTGCAAATCAGATGTGCAGCTAACGTTGGACACTTGGATTAAAATCCAACGTTCTACGATGGATCACCATACATCTATTCTAAACTTAACGCTTCAGATTCAGACTTAACATGAAGAGATGTTGGGATTTACCGCGCCGACGATGATGAATGACGTCAACGATGGAGCCAGATGCGGCGTCGTGTTGCTGCTGTGCTGAGCGGCAGAGAGAAAAAGGGCAGCAGCGCGGTGTGTAAGAAGAGAGGAAGCGCAGCTGCGAAAGAGAGAGAGGCGCGCCGTGCGCTTGCCCTGGGGACTCTGGGCAGGGGTTTATATAGGGGATTGGGGTGTCCTGGTTCACTGAACCGCGGCGCGCGTGGGCGCGATTTGCGGGCGAAATTTGCGCGAGCGAGGCGGCAGCTGGGGAGTGGGGACGGTCGTGGACGCGGGCGGGAGCGCGGTGCGTCTGCTCGCGTGGGAGGCGAGCGATGGCGAGGCGGCCGGGTGGAGCTGAGCCGCGCGGGGTGGCCAGGTGGGGTGGGCCGGGGGCGAGCTGGGCCATTTCGGCCTGGCTGCTCCCTTCTCTTTTTCTTTTAAACCAGAAATTGAGAATACATTTTTGGAGTATCAAAAATATTCGGAAAAATAAAAATGAGGTACCGCTGAATTCGCTATGGAAAATACTTTAATATGAGACCAAATTTGGGATGAAAATATAAATTTTATAAAATCAAAATTTGACATACATGTCTATGCCCTTTTAGGGTTTTCTCAAAATGATGATTTTATAAGTTTTAAAACCGCCGAACAAAATAGAGTATTATTGGCAAAACTTTTGAAAGCCAAGGTTTATGAAAACTCTATTTTTTATAAATATATTTTTAATAAACACAAAAGTTTTAATTCCTTGTGAAATTCCAACTATGAAAAACAAACAAACACTCGCTTTATTTTATTTTCACATTCCAAAATTTTGGGATGTGACATGCCTCCTGTACAAAGGTCCAAGGAGATAAATCGCATTTTATTTCTCGATTTTGATAAATCTCAACTTTAGACATCCATACTAGGACAACATGGAAAACAGATGGTTGGACTCCTCAGATTAATGCTTTAAGCATTCAACAGTAATATTATCTCGCTTGAGATTTGAGGATTTAGTTATCCGGCTGAAACTTCCACCATGTGAACATGGATTCGGTTGGCGGCCCTTTGCTCTTCTCTAACAAATATGCATACTCCAATCTAAACATGGCAACCCCAGTTATTTCACACAAGATGGACATGCATAGCATGGTAAAACATGATATTCAACAAAAAGAGACACGTTGATGGCGTTCCCCGGACAACATGGTTATCGCACAACAAGCAACTTATAAGTTACATAGTCCTTATCACAATAGTCTTTTTAGACTAATTTTGTTGGAGATATGCCCAAGAGGAAATAATAAAGTGGTTATTATAATATCTTTGTGTTTATGATAAATGTTTGCATACCATGCTATAATTGTATTAACCGAAACATTAATACATGTGTGTTATGTAAACAACAAGGAGTCCCTAGTAAGCCTCTTGTATAACTAGCTTGTTGATTAATAGATGATCATGGTTTCGTGATCATGAACATTAGATGGTATTAATAACAAGGTTTATGTCATTGGTTGAATGATATAATGGACACACACCCATATGAGTGTAGCATAAGATCAAGTCATTAAGTTCAATTTGCTATAAGCTTTCGATACATAGTTGCCTAAGTCCTTCGACCATGAGATCATGTAAATCACTTACACCGGAATGGTACTTTGATTACATCAAACGCCATTGCGTAAATGGGTGGTTATAAAGATGGGATTAAGTATTCGGAAAGTGTGAGTTGAGACATATGAATCAATAGTGGGATTTGTCCATCCTGATGACGGATAGATATACTCTGGGCCCTCTTGGTGGAATGTCGTCTGATTAGCTTGCAAGCATGTGACCGGGTCACAAGAGATGACATACCACGGTACGAGTAAAGATTACTTGTCGGTAACAAGGTTGAACTAGGTATGGTGATACCGATGATCGAACCTCGGACAAGTAAAGTATCGCGTGACAAAGGGAATCAGTATCGTATGTAAATGGTTCAATTGATCACTAAGTTATCGTTGAATATGTGGGAGCCATTATGGATCTCCAGATCCCACTATTGGTTATTGCTCGGAGAGGAGTCTCGACCATGTCTGCATAGTTCACGAACCGTAGGGTGACGCGCTTAAGGTTCGATGTCGCATAAGTAGATTCGGAATATGGGATGGAGACCGAAGTTTGTTCAGAGTCTCGGATGGGATCTAGGACATCACGAGGAGGTCCGGAATGGTCCGGAGAATAAGATTCATATAAGGGAAGTTAATTTCTAGGTTTCAGAAAAGTTCGGGATTTTTCCGGTGGAAGACCGGGAAGGTTCTAGAAGGTTCTGGGGGTCCCACCAGTGGGCCCACGACCCTAGGAGGCCTAGCATGGGCCGAGGGGATGCTCCCTAGCCTAATGGGCCAGGGGCACATGCCCCCCAAGGCCCAGCCGGCCAAACCCCTAGGGTTTCCCCAAAACCCTAGGGGGGATCAACTTGGGGGGGAAGATTTCCCTCTTCCCCCCACTTGGCCGCCGGCCCCAACCCTAGATGGGAAAGGGGGGCCACCCCAACCGACCTGGCCCCCTATATAAAGAGGGGAGGGGGTGGCCGGTCACTTCACCCCTTGATCAAACCCTGGCCACCCCCTCTCTCCCTCCACCATATTGATGTTCCGGCTTGGCGAAGCCCTGCAGCTTTTCTCCTCCTCCTCCACCACCACCACGCCGTCGTGCTACCGGGATTCCGAGGAGATCTACCACACCTCCGCTGCCCGCTGGAACGGGGAGAGGACGGGCTTCATCGACACCGTACGCACGACCGAGTACGGAAGTGCTGCCGGATTGCAGCACGGACGATCGACTACATCAACAACGAGATCTATCTCGTAGGCTTTGGAATCTTCGAGGGTTAGTCTCGCAATCTTCTCGTTGCTTAGATCTTGGTAGATTAGATCTTGCTTCTTCCTAGATTGGATCTTAGTTTTTGTTCATGTTAACGGTAGAATTTTTTTGTTTTCCATGCAACGAACCCTTCAAATTTCACATGAGTTAAGAACAAAACACAAAACGAGTAGTAATGTTTGAAGGTTTAAAGGTAGCACACAAGCAACTCACTTTGGAGTAGCGGCAAAACACCACATATAGGTAGGTATGGTGGACACAAATGGCATGAGTTTTTGGTTCATGGTTTGGATGCACGAGAAGCATTTGCTCTCAGTATAGGTCTTTGGCTAGCAAGGTTGGGTAGCAAGCATATGAGTTGAGCGATACAAACAAATATACATGTGATAGAAAACAATCATGCAATCTTCCTTGGGAGTACAAATGATTTAATCTTAAGAATATTAAGCTGATGAGCCAACAAGAAAGAAAGATAATGGAATAATATATCTACATGTATTTCTCTCTTTTCCATTTAAGCCTCAAAGTAATGTTGCTACTTACCAATGCTAAGTTTGCCAAGACCAACTAGAATTACTTAATGCTCCCAATACTATCCAACAAGATTAATCATATGATAGAAGTTACAAACTAAAATAAGATGTGCAGAAAGTAAATGATAAAACTTCTCATTAATATTTCATAACGGAAGCTCACACCAAGGGATACATAGATAATCAACTAAAGGAGAGATACTTCCACAGTGCAAACTATCCTATATGATAACTACTCTACTCACCATGATATGACTCTACTGAAAAGTAAATAGGTAAACGAGAATAGTGTGATACCGCGGCACTCCCCCAAGCTTGGAATAAGCCAAGGGGATGCCAATACCAATGAAGAAGTACTCCTTCGGCGGTGATCTTGGAGATCATCTTCCGGCAGCTCCTTGCCCTTGTCGTTGTTGGTGGAGACCATGGTGCCCCTAAAACCGAGAACGAATCCTGGCAGAAACAGCTCGAAACGAAAACACGACGAGAACACGACATATGGACCTCAGGGGATCCGGGGGATTATATAGTAAAAAGTTTCATAACAAAAGTAAGAGAACAAGGCGAAACCGGGTCGGAAAGTGGCTCCAGGGCACCCAGACCATGCCTAGGCGCGGCCTAGAGTTGGCCCGCGCCTAGGGGTGGTTTGGTGCCCCTGGGCACCTTCTCCTACCTGTTTCCATCTCGTAATTTTTCATATTTAGCAAAAACAACAAAAACATGACCTGGAAAGCTTAACGCAAACTTTCTCTTACTAAAACTGTTACCTATTCGAAAACGGACTCTACAGATTCCTGGATTCCTCCTTAATGATTTCTTCCGGAGTCACCACTTGAATAATATCAATATCTTCATTATAAGAATCTCCAGAAATATAGTGTTTGAGTCTTTTCCCATTCACCACTTGTGTAGTGTCATCCTTCAATGAAGCAATTTTTATTGCACCGGAACGATACACCTCTTCAATAATAAAAGGTCCTTCCCATTTTGAGAGTAATTTTCCTGCAAAAAATCTGAGACGAGACCTATACAATAGAACTTTATCACCGACATGAAATTCTCTCTTTAGAATTCTCTTATCATGCCACTTTTTAACCTTCTATTTAAAGAGCTTAGCATTTTCATAAGTTTCACTCCTCCATTCATCTAGAGAACTCAAACCAAGCAACCTTTTCTCACCAGCTAGTTTAAAATCTCTATTAATTTCTTTTACTGCCCAATAAGCTTTGTGTTCCAATTCTAAAGGCAAGTGACAAGCTTTTCCATAAAACATTTTGTAAAGAGACATACCCATAGGATTTTTATAAGCAGTTCTATAAGCCCATAAAGCATCATTTAACTTACTAGCCCAATTCTTCTTAGATTTATTAACAGTCTTTTGCAAGATCGATTTAATCTCTCTATTTGATAATTCTACTTGCCCACTTGTTTGTGGATGATAGGCTAAAGCAATTCTATGATTAACATCATATTTAGCAAGGGTCTTTCTAAAACCACCATGAATAAAATGAGAACCTCCATCAGTCATAAGATATCTAGCTAGGCACACCAAATCTAGGGAAAATAACATCCTTAAGAATTTTTAATGAGGTCTCACCATCAACACTCTTTGTAGGTATAGCTTCTACCCATTTAGTAACATAATCAACAACAGCAAGTATATGAGTATAACCTTCTGAAGGCGGAAAAGGACCCATAAAGTAAAATCCCCAACAGTCTAATGGTTCAATAGCAAGAGAATAACTCATAGGAATTTCATTGCGTCTAGAAATATTACCAACTCTTTGGCATTCATCACAAGATAAAATAAACTTTCTTTCATCTTTAAAGAGGGTAGGCCAGTAAAAACCTGATTGTGGAACCTTTTGTGCAATTCTATCTCCAGCATGATGTCCTCCATAAGCACTACCATGAAATTTTCTCAATATCTCTTGTTGTTCCAGAACACATCTTCGCATAATACCATCCACTCCTTCTTTATATAAGTGTGGGTCATCCCAAAAATAATGCCTCAAATCATAAAATAATTTCCTTCTTTGCTGAGCTGTAAATGTTGGAGGCAAATACTTGGAAACAATAAAGTTAGCATAATCAGCATACCAAGGACTCTCACGCGAGGTTACTTTTATTACATTCAATTGTTCATTTGGAAAACTATCATTAACAGGAATAAGATCATCAGAAATGTTTTCCAATCTAGACAAATTATCAGCAACAGGATTTTCAGCGCCCTTCTTATCTACAATATGCAAATCAAACTCTTGTAAAAGCAACACCCATCTAATAAGCCGGCTTAGCATCTTTATTTTCCATAAGGTATCTAATAACAGCATGTTCAGTACGAATAGTAACTTTCGAATCAGAAATATAAGGTCTAAACTTATCACAAGGAAAGACTACAACTAGAAATTCTTTTTCAGTAGTAGCATAATTCTTTTGAGCAGCATCAAGAGTCTCACTACCATAATGAATAACATTCAACTTCTTATCTACTCGTTGTCTAAGAACAACACCTACCGCAAAATCACTAACATCGCACATAATTTCAAAGGGTAAATTCTCATCATGTGGTTGAACAATAGGAGCAGTGGTCGGGTAAAGCCTTCTTTAGAGTTTCAAAAGCTTCCTTACATTTATCATCAAAAACAAAAGGTACATCCTTTTGTAGAAGATTAGTAAGAGGCTCTGAAATTTTAGAGAAATCTTTAATAAACCTCCTATAGAAACCAGCATGACCAAGAATAATACGAATACCTTTAACGTCCCTAGGATAGGGCATTTTCTCAATTGCTTCCACTTTGGCTCTATCGACTTCAATACCTCTTTCAGAAATTTTATGTCCAAGATCAATTCCTTCATTTACCATAAAGTGACATTTCTCTCAATTAAGAACAAGATTAGTTTCTTCACGTCTGTGCAAAACTTTCTCAAGATTGTGCAAACAATTATCAAAATAAGTCCCATAGACGGAGAAATCGTCCATGAATACTTCCACAATTTCTTCACAAAAATCATGAAAAATAGCAGACATGCATTGATACGTCTCCAACGTATCTATAATTTCTGATGTTCCATGCTTGTTTTATGACAATACCTACATGTTTTGCTCACACTTTATAATGTTTTTATGCGTTTTCCGGAACTAACCTATTAACAAGATGCCAAAGTGCCAGTTCCTGTTTTCTGCTGTCTTTGGTTCCAGAAAGGCTGTTCGGGCAATATTCTCGGAATTCGACGAAACGAAGACCAAACATCATAATTCACCGAGACGGACCAGGACACCGAAGGGGAGTCAGAGGGGAGGCTTGGGGCCCCCACACCATAGGGCCGCGCGGGCAGGCCCCTGGCCGCGCCGGCCTATGGGGAGGGCGCCCTGGTGCCCCTCCTGCGCCGCCTCTTCGTCTATATAAGCCCTTTCGACCTAAAAACGCGATACGAATTGACGAAACTCCAGAAAGACTCCAGGGGCGCCGCCGCCATCGCGAAACTCCAATTCGGGGGACAGAATCTCTGTTCCGGCACCCTGCCGGGACGGGGAAGTGCCCCCGGAAGCCATCTCCATCGACGCCACCGCCTCCATCATGCTCTGTGAGTAGTTCCCCCATGGACTACGGGTTCTAGCAGTAGCTAGTTGGTACTCTCTATCCCATGTACTTCAATACAATGATCTCATGAGCTGCCTTACATGATTGAGATCCATCTGATGTAATCGGTGTTGTGTTTGTTGGGATCCGATGGATGATGCATTATGATTAGTCTATCTATAAAGTTTGTGAAGTTATTGTTGCTGCAATCTTGTTATGCTTAATGCTTGTCACTAGGGCCCGAGTGGCACGATCTTAGATTTAAGCTCTATAATTATTGCTTAGATTGTATCTACAAGTTGTATGCACATGTCTATGTCCGGAACCAAAGGCCCCAAAGTGACAGAATTTGGGACAACTGGAGGGGAAGGCATAGGTATGAGGATCACATGTTTTCACCAAGTGTTAATGCTTTGCTCCAGTGCTCTATTAAAAGGAGTACCTTAATAGCCAGTAGATTCCCTTGAGGCCCGGCTGCCACCGGCTGGTAGGACAAAAGATGTTGTGCAAGTTTCTCATTGCGAGCACGTACGACTATATATGGAAAACATGCCTACATGATTAATAATCTTGATGTTCTATCTTAATGCTTTCAATCCTATCAATTGCCCAACTGTAATTTGTTCACCCAACACTTGTCACTTGTTATTGGAGAGTTACCACTAGTGTAGATCGCTGGGAACCCCGGTCCATCTCTCATCATCATATACTCGTTCTATATGTCATTGGAAGTAGTATCAACTATTTTCTGGTGCCATCGCCTCTGTGTTATTGCTGCTGCTGCTGTGTTACTGTTACTATTGCTCTCATATTACTGTTGCTTTCACATCACCCCTGTTACTAGTGCTTTTCCAGGTGCAGCTGAATTTACAACTCAGTTGTTAAGGCTTATAAGTATTCTTTACCTCCCCTTGTGTCGAATCAATAAATTTTGGTTTTACTTCCCTCGAAGACTGTTGCGATCCCCTATACTTGTGGGTTATCAAGACTATTGTCTGGCGCCGTTGCCGGGGAGGCATAGCTCTACTCATAAGTTCACTTGGGGAGTACACTCTACCTCTCTCTCTGTTTTTGTTTTATTTTATTTTGTTTTGCTTAGTTTACTTTTGTCTAGTTTATTGGTGCTTAGTTTATTTCTGTCTAGTATTATTTTGCTTAGTTTACTTTTGCTTAGTCTCTTTTTGTCTTGTTTTATTTTTCTCATATACCCAAAAATCCATAAAAATTTGAAAAATCGAAAAATTAAAAACTTTTGTTATGGAAGAACGCATAACCATGTTGGAGCTTATAGAATTATATAATAATTATAGAGAATCAAGAGCGGGTAAAGTCATGAGTGCTGTGATAGAAAAATTGAATACAATTGCTAAAATCTTGCTTAAACGCCATGATATAAACTATTGTTCTCAACAGGATACTAAACATCTGAAATTCAATGTAGCTTTAGTGAGGAAGCTTTAATTAAGAACTACAATTGGAATAACTATATTCATCTTGGGTTCGAAGAGGTAGAACAATTTGTTTTATTTATGGGAGCCTCTGAGATCGAATCCTTCATGGCTAAAAATTATGAAACTTATGTTGTTTGTAAGGACCTTAAAGATTATGTCTCTTCTATCCTTAATTTTTGCATAGAAAGTTACAGTGATAATCCTTACATCATTGATTATAAAGAGAGACTCATTAATGCACAAGAATACACTCACAATTTGCAGGAACCTGTGAAAGAAGAAATTGATGAACCTGAAAGCTCATTGGATGAAAAAGAGGAGGAAATTGATGAACCTGAAAGCTCATTGGATGAAAAAGAAGAGGAGAGTGATGAACAAAAGGAGGAAGAATGGATTAGCTACCCATGCCAACCTTCTAATGAGAGTAACTCTTTATCTCTTACACTATTTGATTGTCCTCCATGCTTACCAAAGGTGGATGAATGTTATGTTCCTGTGGATTCTCTTGAAATATTCCCTATGAGTAAAACTTGTGAAAATAATTATGCTACTGTTATCTATGATAATCCATGCTACTTTGATAAATCTTATGATAATGCTTTGTTTGTGCCTGATGTCGAAATGCATGGTACTAAAGAATTTTGCTTTGCAAATGTTTATGATAAAGCTCTAGATGATGGCCCTATGTTTCTTGATAATATTAATTGTACTACTAATGAAAATGGGATTGGAGAGTTCTTGACTTCATGTATGAGTCCCATATCTTTTGAGATTGATCAATCATCTTGTTATATTATTGATAAAAGTGGGTTTGAAAGTTTTAATCCCACTATTTTTGAGCTTGATAAAAATTATGTGTTTATGGATCATGAAAAACATGCTTTATATGATAGTTATATTGTTGAGTTTGTTCATGAAGATACTGAAAATTATTATGAGAGAGGAAAATATGGTTGTAAAAATTTTCATGGTACTAAAACACCTCTCTATATGCTGAAAAGTTTGAAGTTACTCTTGTTTTATCTTCTCATACTTGTCGCTTTGTTCTTCATGAATTTATTTGTGTACAAGATTCCTATGCATAGGAAATGGGTTAGACTTAAATGTGTTTTGAATTTGCTTCTTGATGCTCTATTTTGCTTCATTCTCTATTTTCATGTGAGCATCATTAAAATTGCTGAGCCCATCTTAATGGCTATAAATAAAGCACTTCTTGGGAGATAACCCATGTCTTTATTTTGCTACTATTTTGTTGTGTCTTGGAAGTTGTTACTACTATAGCAACTTCTCCTTATCTTTATTTTGTTGCATTGTTGTGCCAAGTGAAGTCTCTAATAGAAGGTTGATACTAGATTTGAATTTCTGCGCAGAAACAGATTTCTATCTGTCACGAATTTGGGCAGGGTTCTCTGTAGGTAACTCAGAAAATTCTGCCAATTTACGTGCCTGTTCCTCAGATATGTACGCAACTTTCATTAGTTTTGAGTTTTCTGATTTGAGCACCGGAAGTACCTCTTAAAAATTCGTCTTTACTGGCTGTTCTGTTTTGACAGATTCTGTCTCTGTTTTTTGCATTGTCTCTTGTGGACTTTAAGTGAGTCTTTCTAGACGTGGAGAGCTGTAGCTAATGTTTTATTGAGTTCTTGCAATGTGTCACTACAGGGATAAGGTGGATTAAAGTTTTTTTTGAGTACTAACCCCTCTAATGAAGTTTATGAGAAGTTTGGTGTGAAGGAAGTTTTCAAGGGTCAAGAGAGGAGGATGATATATGATCAAGAAGAGTGAAAAGTCTAAGCTTGGGGATGCCCCCGTGGTTCATCCCTGCATATTTCAAGAAGACTCAAGTGTCTAAGCTTGGGGATGCCCAAGGCATCCCCTTCTTCATCAACAATTTATCAGGTTTCTTCTGTTGAAACTATATTTTTATTCGGTCACATCTTATGTGCTTTACTTGGAGCGTCTGTGTGCTTTTATTTTCGTTTGTTTATGTTTGAATAAAATCGGATCCTAGCAATCCTTGTTTGGGAGAGAGACACGCTCCGCTTTTTCATATGAACACATGTGTTCTTCGTTTTACTTTTAATGTTCAATGACAAAAGTTGGAAGCTACAACACTTATTGTTATTTGGTTGGAAACAGAAAATGCTTCATATTGTCTTGGATAATTTGACACTTGGCAATTGTTTTGAGATCTCAAGTAGATCATGATTAAGTTCTTGCATCATGTAGTTTAAACCTATTAGTGGAGAACTACCGTAGAGTTTGTTGAAATTGGTTTGCATGATTGGTCTCTCTAAGGTCTAAATATTTTATGGTAAAAGTGTTTGAGCAACAAGGAAGACAGTGTAGAGTCTTATAATGCTTGCAATATGTTTTTATGTAAGTTTTGCTGTACCGGCTCATACTTGTGTTTGCTTCAAATAACCTTGCTAGCCAAATCCTTGTACTGAGAGGGAATGCTTCTCGTGCATCCAAAACCTTGAGCCAAAACCTATGCCATGTGTGTCCACCATACCTACCTACTATGTGGTATTTCCTGCCATTCCAAGTAAATACTTCATGTGCTACCTTTAAACCTTCAAAATGCTTCTCAATTTGTGTCGATGTTTTATAGCTCATGAGGAAGTATGTGGTGTTTATCTTTCAATCTTGTTGGGCAGCTTTCACCAAGGGACTAGTGGCTTCATCCGCTTATCCAATAATTTTGCAAAAAGAGCCGGCAATGGGGTTCCCAGCCCCAATTAATCACAAATAGACACTCCTCCAAGGTATGTGAAATGTTGGAAGGCACCCGAGGATTCGGTTAGCCATGGCTTGAGAAAGCAAAGGTGGGGAGGAGTGTCATCTAAATAAAACTAAAATAAAAAGGCACTCCTTCATGGTATGAGATTGTTGGTAGGCACCCGAGGATTCGGTTAGCCATGGTTTGTGAAAGCAAGGTTGCAAGGAGTGTCACCCAAAAATAAAAATAAACTACATCATGGGAGCCGCTCTTTGAAGGTCTGTCTGGAAAGGGGGTTAGAGTGCCCACTACCATTCGTTGAGAACAACAAACACCTCTCAAAATTTTACTTTTATGCTCTCTATATGATTTCAAAACTTAAAAAGCTCTAGTACATGATTTAATCCCTGCTTCCCTCTGCGAAGGGCCTTTCTTTTACTTTATGTTGAGTCAGTTTACCTACTTCCTTCCATCTTAGAAGCAAACACTTGTGTCAACTGTGCATTGATTCTTACATGCTTGCTTATTTGCATTCATCATATTACTTTGTGCTGATAATTATCCATGAGATATACATGTTGAAAGTTGAAAGCAACCGCTGAAACTTAAATCTTCCTTTGTGTTGCTTCGATGCCTTTACTTTGAATTTATTGCTTTGTGAGTTAACTCTTAGGCAAGGCATTTGATGCTTGTCTTGAAAGTACTATTCATGAAAAGTTTTGCTATATGTTATCTATTTGTTAGCAACTATAGATCATTGCCTTGAGTCACTGCATTCATCTCATATGCTTTACAATAGTATGATCAAGGTTATGTAAGTAGCATGTCACTACAGAAATTATTCTTTTTATCGTTTACCTACTCGAGGACGAGTAGGAACTAAGCTTGGGGATGTTGATACGTCTCCAACGTATCTATAATTTCTGATGTTCCATGCTTGTTTTATGACAATACCTACATGTTTTGCTCACACTTTATAATGTTTTTATGCGTTTTCCGGAACTAACCTATTAACAAGATGCCAAAGTGCCAGTTCCTGTTTTCTGCTGTTTTTGGTTCCAGAAAGGCTGTTCGGGCAATATTCTCGGAATTCGATGAAACGAAGACCAAACATCATAATTCACCGAGATGGACCAGGACACCGAAGGGGAGTCAGAGGGGAGGCCTGGGGCCCCCACACCATAGGGCCGCGCGGGCAGGCCCCTGGCCGCGCCGGCCTATGGGGAGGGCGCCCTGGTGCCCCTCCTGCGCCGCCTCTTCGCCTATATAAGCCCTTTTGACCTAAAAACGCGATACAAATTGACGAATCTCCAGAAAGACTCCAGGGGCGCCGCCGCCATCGCGAAACTCCAATTCGGGGGACAGAATCTCTGTTCTGACACCCTACCGGGACGGGGAAGTGCCCCCGGAAGCCATCTCCATCGACGCCACCGCCTCCATCATGCTCCGTGAGTAGTTCCCCCATGGACTACGGGTTCTAGCAGTAGCTAGTTGGTACTCTCTATCCCATGTACTTCAATACAATGATCTCATGAGCTGCCTTACATGATTGAGATCCATCTGATGTAATCGGTGTTGTGTTTGTTGGGATCCGATGGATGATACATTATGATTAGTCTATCTATAAAGTTTGTGAAGTTATTGTTGCTGCAATCTTGTTATGCTTAATGCTTGTCACTAGGGCCCGAGTGGCACGATCTTAGATTTAAGCTCTATAATTATTGCTTAGATTGTATCTACAAGTTGTATGCACATATCTATGTCCGGAACCAAAGGCCCCAAAGTGACAGAAATTGGGACAACTGGAGGGGAAGGCGTAGGTATGAGGATCACATGTTTTCACCAAGTGTTAATGCTTTGCTCCGGTGCTCTATTAAAAGGAGTACCTTAATAGCCAGTAGATTCCCTTGAGGCCCGGCTGCCACCGGCTGGTAGGACAAAAGATGTTGTGCAAGTTTCTCATTGCGAGCACATACGACTATATATGGAAAACATGCCTACATGATTAATAATCTTGATATTCTATCTTAATGCTTTCAATCCTATCAATTGCCCAACTGTAATTTTTTCACCCAACACTTGTCACTTGTTATTGGAGAGTTACCACTAGTGTAGATCGCTGGGAACCCCGGTCCATCTCTCATCATCATATACTCGTTCTATATGTCATTGGAAGTAGTATCAACTATTTTCTGGTGCCATCGCCTCTGTGTTATTGCTACTGCTGCTGTGTTACTGTTACTATTGCTCTCATATTACTGTTGCTTTTACATCACCCCTGTTACTAGTGCTTTTCCAGGTGCAGCTGAATTGACAACTCAGTTGTTAAGGCTTATAAGTATTCTTTACCTCCCCTTGTGTCGAATCAATAAATTTGGGTTTTACTTCCCTCGAAGACTGTTGCGATCCCCTATACTTGTGGGTTATCATGCATCTTTGAAATGTAGCATGAGCATTACACAAACCAAAGGCATACGTCTATAAGCATAAGTTCCATAAGGACAACTAAAAGTGGTTTTTTCTTGATCTTTCTTTTTAACAGCAATTTGAGAAAACCCAGAATAACCATCAAGGAAACAAAAATGAGTTTTCTTAGACAACATTTCTAACATTTGATCAATAAAAGGTAAAGGGTAATGATCTTTCTTAGCAACTTTGTTAACTTTTCTAAAATCAATACACATCCTATAACCAACTACTACTCTTTGAGGAATAAGCTCATTATTCTTTGTCACATCCCGAAATTTTCTAAATCTTGGAATGAAAAATGGTTGATTGTTTGAACTTGATTGAATTTCACAAGGAATTAAAACCTTTGTGTTTATTAAAAAGGTATTTTTAAAAAATGGAGTTTTCACAAACCTTGGTTTTCAAAATATTTGCCAACCATACTCTATTTTTTGGAAGTTTTGAAACTTATAAAATCATTTAATTGAGAAAACAGTTTAAAACCCTAAAAGGGCACTATAGCCACATAGACATGTATGTCAAATTTCGATTTTTAAAAATATATATTTTTGTTTCAAATTTGGTCTCATGTTGAAGTATTTTTCTTAACGAATCCAACGGTACCTCATTTGCATTTTTCCGATTTTATTTGAAGCCCCAAAGTGCATTTCCAATTTCTGTATAAAAAAAGCACATGCGTGCGGCTGAAACCAGCCTAGCGCGGCCTAGCTGCCGCTGCGCGCGCGACGCCCGTGGCCCAGCGCGCCACCGACCATTCTCCGCCCCGACCTAGGTCGCCCCGGCCCACGTGCCCAACCCGGCCCAGCTCCCGCGCGTGTTCGCGCCTAGCCCAAGAAGCCCCCAGCCTAGGCCGCACGCGCGTCCCACGCCCCACGCTGCCGCCGCCACCCAGCTCCCCAGCACCCCACCAAACTCTAGACACAACCTATAGAAGGGACCCCCTGGGAGCCCCAAAAGCACACTAGCGCGCATCACTCTCTCTTCACCCCCCTCACGTAGCACGCTGCTCTCTCGCAACGCCACTATTCGCAGCGCACACACGCGACACAACATCCGCGATGCTACACAGGAGAACGCCGCGAGTCGACGCATCTATTGCGCTGTAATAATCCTATTCCCGCTCTTTTATCTAGACTATTGCACGTATCTTCGTAATTTTATATCTTTAGATCTAGATCTCCGTTTAGAATAGTGGTTGTTCCGTTAAGTTTGTAATTAGATTCTCTATAATTTTCATGTAGGAAGTTTTTCTATCCAAGCAACTAGTTCGGACAACTTTTCGGACACCTCTAGAATTTAACCGTGTATTGTAAAATCCATATCTTGAGTGCTACAGATCGGTTTTCAACAAATTTTACACCGATTGAATCAGTAAAATGCGTAGACCATTTTAGACATTTTGCATGCCGAATTCACACACATTCTTTTTGCGGTATTTCTATGATCCGCAATATGGTTCTTTGACTATAAACATCATTTAGACACATTCATCATATTCCATGATCACAGCTCTCCAAACATATTATCCTAGTCCATATTATTGAAATAACAATTAAGTTATTTGAGTAAAGTGTGACATGCCCTAGTTTATATTTTTTTACCTTGCTTTAGTAGGGTGGAGATACTCCACCCCATATCACATGTGTTGAACCCTTACTATCCATTAGGCTTCGCGAACCAAATCCTAATATCATTCATGCCATTCAACCCTTCCACTTAGTTCGAACTATTCAACTCTCAAATGAGTTATTTGAGTAGTTAAATATATCATTAGTTCATACCCAATGTTATGTGTAATCTTCTGCTACTTTGATAAGTGTTGTCACACTATGTCAAACTGCATTTGATACTAGTTGAATGCTTGAAAGAAAAATTTAAAGCATTAACATGGCCATATCTTCAAAACCCAACTTTGACACAGCCACCATCATACTAAATACCATCCATACATATTCAACCTCATGTCCACTTAATCTTATTGGCTTATATTGAGCTATTCAATTTACAAATGAGTTAATTGAGTAATTCAATATATCACAAATCCATACCCAACCATGTGTGTAATTTATACTGAGTAATTGTTGTCACACTTATTCAATAGTATTATTGTTGCACTAATTGTCACTTATGTGGTTCAATTCACATGAGCCATTCCAAATTCTCTTCATGCTTTTGTAAAGCATACATATTCTTCATTTATATCTTGGATGGTCCATTACTTTCTAATCATGTGACTTTCCATATCTTGCAATTCAAACCTCATGCCACACCTTAGTACCATAGAGTGATTTTCGATTGTTTTCTTGTTTGATTTTGTTGTTGTTGTTGAATGGGGTGTTTATGTTGTGCTATATTTGATCTTATAGTTCGTGTGAAGAGTGATGTGTTTTGTTGAGAGAAGTGAACGATCTTCAAATACCAAAAAGGCAAGTGACATTGAAATCCTACCTATTTTATTTATACATTAGTGTTTTATTTTAACTAGTATGCATGGTAGGATTTTGTTTTAAAAAGGAAAAAAGTATTATGCTATGCTTAGCCAACGTAGTAGTGTGTAGCCACTCATGAGTCCACTACTATAAATGCTTAGTTTGCCTAGCAACATCAAAATGTCAATGATGTTTCATTGTTTGGTTGTGATAGTTGGAAAGATTAAAATTAACACCCTTAATGGAACACCTGGGTGGAATGGTTGAATGGTAGGCGGCTACTCAGGACCACGTCCCCAGTGGAAAGGTGGGGGTTTTCACCTGAGAGTGCACAGTTGAATAGTGGTTGCTCTAGACTACACACCTGGTTTTCACCAGGGGATCGTGTGGGGGTTTACTACCTAGGATGGGTTTTAAGCCTATGAGTTTCACTTGTGGTTGGCCACCCAGGATTAAAGATATTTTCTAAGTCGTTCATGTTTTAGATAGCTTCCAGTGCAACCTTATGGTATTATGGGCTCTGCCAGGATTAATTAAGTTGTGAGGATTGAACGTGTTGCTAGACAGTGGGTTGTGGCGACGGCCAAGGGAACGAGTCTAGCTAGTATGGTTGAATTTTTCTTCTGAAAGATCTTGTCTCATTCTTCTTCTTGGGAAGGGTGGGTTGTAAGGTGAAAGTACACAACCTCTCGAGAGTAAACCTAAGATCTTAGTTGTGTCCCCGGTTATGGATAATTTGAGCTCCTAGACAAGGAATGTACGGAAGAATCTCATCACCTTTTCTGAATGTATTTAAAATTTGTGTATCAACCTTGTAAAACTCATGGGAGATGTAACCATGTGATTATTCTAAAACCCATGGAGGATTTAACCATGGTGTGATTTATAATGTCATTCAAGGATTTCAAAATGTTTTTTTTAATAAAATATAGGATAAAATTGGATTTATGCAAATTAGCCTAAGACTCCACAAGACAAATATCATGTAGATAGTCATTTCACAACTGCCACCAAATAAGTGTCATTTGCTAGTACATCATTGTACTGACCTCCATTTGTGGGGCTGCATATTTAAACGTGCAGGATTTTCGGAGATGTACTTGGTACGATCTCGAGTCTACATTCCAACATGACTGCCTGTGGCACATGAAGATGATGAAGGCTCATTGATGATTTACTTTCCGCTATGTTTGTTCTAAACATATTACTTGAGCTAGTCCATGTGAATATGCAATTTGTAAGGTTTTACTTTACCCTCTGGATCAACCATGTAGTAATTTGATGCTATTGCAATGATTACTATATTTTGTAATGTGTGTTCTATGAGTGATCCCGAGAATAGCACGATACACATGTATCTTACCTTTATTAAACAGTAGGGTGCTACATTCTCATTAGGCACAACAGTAATTCCTCCTTTCTTTCTTTCAAAAAAATTCCTCCTTTCTTAGGGACACAATGCACAAGACTAACCCATCTACTATCAGCAATAGGATAAATAATACCATCATCAAGGAGTTTCAATCCCTCATTTCTTACCATATCCTTCATCTTAGGAATTAAATAAAACTGATGTTCAACAACTGGCTTTGCATCAGGTTCCATATTAATAGCATGCTGGCATATAGTAGGAGAAATCCCCTTCAAATCATCAAGAGTATATCCCATATCTCCTCGGTGTTTCTTCAATACTCCCATAATCTGTCCTCTTCCTGCCCTGAAAGTTTAGAACTAATAATAACATGATATATTTTCTTATCATCAATATAAGCATATTTAAGATCGTTAGGTAAAGGTTTTAAATCGAAAATAGGATCCTCCCTGGGTGGTAGCTGTTGGAGATATGCCCAAGAGGCAATAATAAAAGTGGTTATTATATATCTTTGTGTTTATGATAAATGTTTATATACCATGCTATAATTGTATTAACCGAAACATTGATACATGTGTGTTATGTAAACAACAATGAGTCCCTAGTAAGCCTCTTAACTAGCTTGTTGATTAATAGATGATCATAGTTTCATGATCATGAACATTGGATGTTATTAATAACAAGGTTATGTCATTATATGAATGATGTAATGGACACACCCAATTAAGCGTAGCATAAGATCACGTCATTAAGTTATTTGCTATAAGCTTTCAATACATAGTTACCTAGTCCTTTTCGACCATGAGATCATGTAAATCACTTATACCGGAAAGGTACTTTGATTACATCAAATGCCACTGTGTAAATGGGTGGTTATAAATGTGGGATTAAGTATCCGAAAAGTATGAGTTGAGGCATATGGATCAACAGTGGGATTTGTCCATCCCGATGTCGGATAGATATACTCTGGGCCCTCTCGGTGGAATGTCGTCTAATAGCTTGCAAGCATATGAATGGTTCATAAGAGACCACATACCACAGTATGAGTAAAAAGTACTTGTCAGGAGACGAGGTTGAACAAGGTATAGAGATACCGATGATCAAACCTCGGACAAGTAAAATATCGTGTGACAAAGGGAATCGGTATCATATGTGAATGGTTCATTCGATCACTAAGTCATCGTTGAATATGTGGGAGCCATTATGGATCTCCAGATCCCGCTATTGGTTATTGATCGGAGAGAGTTCTCAACCATGTCTACATAGTTCGCGAACCGTAGGGTGACACACTTAAGGTTTGATGTCGTATTAGTAGATATTGAATATATGGAATGGAGTTCGAAGTTTTGTTCGGAGTCTCGGATGGGATCCCGGACATCACGAGGAGTTCCGAAATGGTCCGGAGAATAAGATTCATATATAGGAAGTCATTTTATAAGTTTGAAAATGATCCGGTGCATTTATGGAAGGTTCTAGAAGGTTCTAGAAAAGTTCGGAAGAAATCACTATGGAAGGCGGAGTCCCGGAGGGACTCCACCTAGCATGGCCGGCCAACCCTAGGGTGTGGAGTCCCAGGTGGACTCCACCAAGGGTGGCCGGCCACCCCCCCCTCATGGAAGGATGGGAGTCCCACTTGAGGTGGGAATCCCACCTTGGGTAGGTTTCCCTACACATGGAAGGTTTTGGGTTGGGGTCTTATTCGAAGACTTGTAGTCCAACACTTGGGGGTTCCACCTATATAATGAGGAGCAAGGGGAGGGGGCCGGCCACACCAAAGCCATAGCTGGCCGCACCCCTCATAGTGGCCGGCCACCCCCTCTCCCCAAACCCTAGCCGCCCCCTCCTCCTCCATCTCTCCCGCAACCGCTTAGCGAAGCTCCGCCGGAGATCTCCATCGACACCGCCACCACGCCGTCGTGCTGCCGGGATTCAAGGAGGAGCTACTACTTCTTCTGCCCGCTGGAACTGGGAGAAGGACGTCGTCTTCATCAACACCGAACGTGTGACCGAGTACGGAGGTGCTGCCCGATTGTGGCACCGTCAAGATCTTCTACGCGTTTTTGAAAGCGGCAAGTGATCGTCTACCGCAGCAACAAGAGCCTCCTCTTGTAGGCTTTGGAAATCTTCAAGGGTTAGTCTCGTTCATCCCCTCGTTGCTCCCGTCTTCTAGATTGCATCTTGGCTTGGATTGCGTTCTCACGGTAGGATTTTTTTGTTTTCTATGCAACGAATCCCTACAGTGGTATCAGAGCCGTGTCTATGCATAGATGGTTGCACGAGTAGAACACAATTTTTTGTGGGCGTTGATGCTTATGTTGTCTTTAGTTTGAGTACTTTGCATCTTTGTGGCATAGTGGGATGAAGCGGCTCGGGCTAACTTTACATGACCGCGTTCATGAGATTTGCTCCACGCTCGACATGCAACTTGTATTGCATAAGTGGCTTTGCGGGTGTCTGTCTCTCCTACTATAGTGAAGATTCAATTTACTCTTCAATTGACAAGACTAGTATCACTGTTGTGGTTCATGTTCGTAGGTAGATTAGATCTCACTCGAAAACCCTAAACCACGTAAAATATGCAAACCAAATTAGAGACGTCTAACTTGTTTTTGCAGGGTTTGGTGATGTGATATGGCCATAATGTGATGATGAATATGTATGAGATGATCATTATTGTATTGTGGCAACCGGCAGGAGCCTTATGGTTGTCTTTAAATTTCATGTTGAGTAGTATTTCAAAGAAGTTGTAATAGTTGCTACATGGGAGAACAATCATGAAGACGGTGCCATTGACCTTGACGCTACGCCGACGATGATGGAGATCATGCCCGTTGATTATGGAGATCATTGATATGTCTCAAACGTATCTATAATTTCTTATGTTCCATGCTACTTTTATGATGATACTCACATGTTTTATACACACTTTATGTCATATTTATGCATTTTCCGGCACTAACCTATTGACAAGATGCCGAAGAGCCAGTTGCTGTTTTCTGTTGTTTTTGGTTTCAGAAATCCTACAAAGGAAATATTCTCGGAATTGGACGAAATCAACGCCCAGGGTCTTATTTTCCACGAAGCTTCCAGAAGACCGAGGGGGATACGAAGTGGGGCGAAGAGGCGTCGCCACACTAGGGCCACGCGGCCTAGGGGGGCCCGCGCCGCCCTAGTGTGTGGCCCTTCACGTCGCCCCTAAACCTACTCTTCCGCCTACTTAAAGCCTTCGTCGAGAAAACCCCAGTACCGAGAGCCACGGTACGGAAAACCTTCCAGAGACGCCGCCGCCGCCAATCCCATCTCTGGGGATTCAGAAGATCGCCTCCGGCACCCTGCCGGAGAGGGGAATCATCTCCCGGAGGACTCTTCATCACCATGATCGCCTCCGGATTGATGTGTGAGTAGTTCACCCCTGGACTATGGGTCCATAGCAGTAGCTAGATGGTTGTCTTCTCCTCATTGTGCTATTATTGTTCGATCTTGTGAGCTGCCTATCATGATCAAGATCATCTATTTGTAATGCTACATGTTGTGTTTGTTGGGATCCGATGAATATGGAATACTATGTTATGTTGATTATCAATCTATCATCTATGTGTTGATTATGATCTTGCATGCTCTCCGTTCCTAGTAGAGGCTCTGGCCAAGTTGATACTTGTAACTCCAAGAGGGAGTATTTATGCTCGATAGTGGGTTCATGCCTCCATTAAATCTGGGATAGTGACAGAAAGTTCTAAGATTGTGGATGTGCTGTTGCCACTAGGGATAAACATCAATGCTTTGTCTAAGGATATTTGTGTTGATTACATTACGCACCATACTTAATGCAATTGTCTGTTGTTTGCAACTTAATACTGGAAGGGGTGCGGATGCTAACCCGAAGGTGGACTTTTTAGGCATAGATGCATGCTGGATAGCGGTCTATGTACTTTGTCGTAATGCCCAATTGAATTTCACACTACTCATCATGATATGTATGTGCATTGTTATGCCCTCTTTATTTGTCAATTGCCCAACTGTAATTTGTTCACCCAACATGCTATTTCTTATTGGAGAGACACCACTAGTGAACTGTGGACCCCGGTCCATTCTTTTACATCGAATACAATCTACTGCAGTACTTGTTCTTACTGTTCTTTGCAAACATCATCTTCCACACTATACATCTAATCCTTTGTTACAGTAAGCCGGTGAGATTGACAACCTCACTGTTACGTTGGGGCAAAGTACTTTGATTGTGTTGTGCAGGTTCCACGTTGGCGCCGTAATCCCTGGTGTTGCGCCGCACTACACTCCGCCACCATCAACCTTCACGTGCTTCTTGACTCCTACTGGTTTGATAACCTTGGTTTCTTATTGAGGGAAAACTTGCTGCTGTACGCATCACACCTTCCTCTTGGGGTTCCCAACGGACGCGTGCTGTACGCGTATCAAGCTAAATTTCTGGCGCCGTTGCCGGGGAGATCAAGACACGCTGCAAGGGGAGTTTCCACTTCCAATCTCTTTACTTTATTTTTGTCTTGCTTTATTTTATTTTATTTACTGCTTTGTTTGCTCATTATATCAAAAATACAAAAAAATTAGTTACTTGTTTTTACTTTATTTACTTTCTTGTTTGCGTTCTCCATATTAAAAACACAAAAAAATTAGTTACTTGCATTTACTTTACTTATTTCATCATGTTTCCTCCTAAGTTTACTCTGAAAGATGTACCGGTAGGGCGAGGGTCTATCATTGGAAAAGATAATATAGAAGATTTTTTCACTCATGTTAGTACGGTTGAAGATTTCGAAGATAGACACTTGGTAGAACTTGCTCCTACTTATGAAATTGCTGCTGCTTCTTTAGTACACATGTTAGAAGCTAGATTTGTTAATTTCAACCCCGTAATGCAGCATATGTTTCTTACACTCTGTGATATGGAAGAAGGATAAAATAAAGATTTTGTCTTAGAAACCCTTCTTAAAGAATTTGGTGATGTAGCAAGAGAAGCTAGAAAAGTCTTTACTAATGCTTGGCTCTTATACCAACCTTGCTAGTACCCTTGAAAGGATGGAAAGAGATAGACAAAAGTACACTAATAAAGTTAATTATGAGGGGGATATTAAAACATCAATACCTTGCAAGCTCTTAGGAATGTGCGAGGCACTAGAAAAGAATTATGATTGGATTGTTCCTAAAAATTTGTTTGATGAGAATAACAAGCCTAAGAATAATGAAAAAGGAGCCTCTGAAACTTACATAAATAAGATACAATGCATAGTTGAGAAAACTCCAAACCCCTCTGTTGATGCTTCATCTCTTGATAATACTTGATTCACACTTTCTGCGCCTAGCTGAAAGGCGTTAAAGAAAAGCGCTTATGGGAGACAACCCATGATTTTATTTCTGCACTTTTGTTTTATATTTGAGTCTTGGAAGTTATTACTACTGTAGCAACCTCTCCTTATCTTTATTTTACTGCATTGTTGTGCCAAGTAAAGTCTTTGATAGTAAGGTTCATACTAGATTTGGATTACTGCGCAGAAACAGATTTCTTGCTGTCACGAATTTGAGTAGTATTCTCTGTAGGTAACTCAGAAAAATCTGCCAATTTACGTGAGTGATCCTCAGATATGTACGCAACTTTCATTCAACTAGCACAGCGGCCCTCGCAAATGCGAGGGCAACATCTTTACTGAGTTTTGAGTGTTTGTGAAGCAAATTATCTCGTGAACAATCACATTATAATCGATAACCATCATGAATACCGCGGTAAATGAAGTAGCTCATGTCTATTTATCTTATCATTTTCTAATTTTTGTTGAAGAACTTATTCAATTATACTCTCACTCATTTCATACAAAATTGATCCTAGGACTCTAGCATAATCATATTTGAGAGAAAATTGCAAACAATATGTAACTAAATCAGTGTTAACATTGTTGATAGCATAGATCTTTTAATCTCTATATTTCATTCTTAATTTTTTTAAATACTCCCTCTGTTTCATTCTATAGTGCCTATAATTTTTTGGCACGGAAATTAGCGCAAGAGTATTTTTTACACAAGACCCCTAGCTAAACGATTTGAAATCAACGTAAAATTTGGGAAATCCATATCTTCCTAACTTACCATAATAAATTTGGGAGCTGAACGATTTGGGAGTTGAACGGGGAGGGGGTGATTGAAAAAAAGCTAAGCCACAACCTTATATTCTGAAACAAATACCAAAAATCTATAGGCACTATAGAAAGGAACGGAGGGAGTATAATTTAGTATTACTTTCACCGAAAATACTTTTGTACTTACACACATGGGTGTGGGTGTCTCCTTCACTGTCTGTTTGGCTTTGAGATTCGGATAAAAGGAGAGGAGAGAGAGCTATGTTTCCATCTACCATGACAAGCGGGGATCTCGAAGAATGAATCGACGGTCCAGAACTCACCACCACACCCATGCATGTACACAAAATCCGTTCTTTTTTACAAACATGCAATATGCATATGTTTGTTGTTGTGTGTATCGTCCTATCTTCCGATGGCGAACCTTTCCGTAAGCCAAGAAGCGATTAGGCAAGTAAGGAAATGTGGTGACCCTGCATACCACTGCATGTTGTAGTATGACAGTCGTTGATATAACATTCACGAAGTACCATTCCGCAAATATTACATCCCTCAGAGTAGTACAACAGAACATAGCAGGTCCATAACTCATTCATTTATTATTACAACTATCATACACATGTCATCTTGGAGCTCCTCTTGGGTCCTAAGAGGAATACTCCTGGGTTCGAGGCGAACCCAACTTAGTTTACAATATAACAGTCTCATTAAGTGATACATTTATTTCCTCGAGCAGCTAAATATTAAGAGTTCATGCTGCTCGGCTACCACGACTACTAGGTTCTTCTAGGCTTGATCTCCACCGGAAGCCTCCCCGGTTCCGTAGACAATGAGATAGTCTACGCCTTCGACACCTCCTGAGAGGTCTGGTTCATCGTAGCCGATGATCTCGGCTCCTTCATTGTTGTCGTAGTCCTCCTCTAGACGATTCAGACAATCTAAGCATGGGATTTAAGAGTGGTATGAGTACGAGCGTACTCAACAAGTTCATTATAGATAGGAGGTGTTTAATGCACTAGCTACGATATTAGACCAGAAAGTCTAATACCAATGCAAGTTTTGATAAACATTTCTTCAAGGGATTGCTTTTATTTCAAAGAGCTATGTCCGTCAGCCTTCACCGGTTTACTAGAACTTCATGGAGCTCCTTTCCGGCCGCGTTCATAGTTCCTTATCCCGGAACAGGGAGTGACAGGTCACAGTTCTTTACACTCTGCAGAGGTGTGTTGCTTTACCCATAAGAGATCTTAACCTTGGTGCCAACCGGGCAGCTTTCCCGTCCACACTTCCTTCGGTATGAGGCCCGGTATAAGGTCATAGCCAATCATATTCCTCCGCTACCTCGCACACCCACCCTTTGTTGCAAACCCCGACCCTGGGTCCTCGTCGGTCCACTTACACCATTTAAGGACGGACCCCGACCACGACAACAATGCAGGATCGAACCAAACTCCTTCGCCGGTAGCTGCAACCCATCATAGACCACATTACCGTGGGGAATTAGAGTGGGATCCCCACCCTCAAGTTGTTCCGCAAGCCGCAACCGCTACGGTATGCACAGCATAACCGTGGGGACTTAGAATGGGTTCCCCACCCTCAAGTTGCTCCGCAAGATACAACTGCTACGGTAAGCGCATCCGTTGATGTACAAGAGGTGGAAATACGATTGACTAGTCCGTCCCATTTCAGATCTTATGGTTAACACGGTTATTACGGCACAAGAATCACTGGCGACATTTGTTGTTTAATCCTAGATGGATATAAACCCTTGCAATGGAACCTCCACCATATCAACACAATCCATGGTTCCATTGCCCACCACATAGTCATATTCATAGTTATGAAAGTAGTGGTTTTGGTTTTCATGCAATAGTGATAACCATAATACTTTGCAAGTAATTTGATAGAAATACTCAAATGACATGAGCAAGTGATGAACTTGCCTGAACACTACAAAGTTTTGCAGTTGGATGGTGTGGACTGACCCTTGTCCTCTAGTTCTGAAAAATAGCATCATTGTCCGATAAGGGCAATGGTTAAAGAAGCAATTATGCATGGTTCCAGTTTTAGGGTTTGTTCCCCCCTTCCGATGTCGTTATTATTTCATGTAGGAGGTTATTACTAAGAATAATTTGGGAATACTTGATTTAAAGTAATTTACAACCTTGAAATGTTGTCAAGGTGTTTTTAAAGTCCAATTGCATTAATGGACTTGTTTTTATTATTGAAAATAATATGTGTGATTTAAATGATTATTTAAATCATCAAATGAAGACTTATTCTTAATTGTCTTCAAAAATTCCCCTTTGTATTTTATTCTGATAGAGAATTTTATGCTGATCTATTTTCATATTTTTAGTTATTTTTTTAGAGCTATTAAGTATTTATTGTGCCTTTCCAAAGTTTATGCATTTTAATTGAATTGTGAAATGGCAAAAATGCCCCTGGGCCCACCTGTCGGTGCAACCCAGTGGGTTAGGTCGAACCGACCGGCCTGGTCCGGCTCGACCAGCCCCATTCCCCTCTCTTCCTCTCACGCGCGACCGAACCCTAACCCTAATCCCTCTCTGGCGATTCGCGTCGCCTCCGCCGTCGCCGCTCGATTCCGGCGAACTCCGCCGGAACTGGCCCCCGCCATGATGCGCAATCGACGCACCTCACGACGGCGGTCATCTTCATCCGCGTCGATCTGGAGCGGGTGCTGCTCCAGCTCGTCGTCGACCTCCCTCGCGGCGGCTAGGGTTACGGGATCGTGGTGATCCCGCTACTCACTGGGCTCCAGGCGCGGTGGCGCCGCCGTGGGCCTCGCCACGGTGGTGTGGGGCGCTACGGCGCTTGTCGGCGCATGGCCTGGCCTGGCCAGGTGCTACCGAGCACTCGGCGCGCGCCGCCGTGGCCGCCATGGCCGCATCTGCCCGTCTGCTTGCCCCGGTATGTGCGTATCTCCTCCTTCCTTCTCTGCTACTTGTTCTACTGCTTCTCCTTCCCTTCGTCTAGCTTGGCCCCTGGCCTGCTTTTCCATGTGGAGATGCACGCTGTGCCGATGTGCTGTGCTAGCTGCTACGCCTTGCTAGCTTACGCGTGTGCTGCTGTGCTGTGTTGCTGTGCTGCTGTTCTTGCTCAATTGCTTGCTGTTGCAACTCATGAACTATTGCTCATGAGCATGCTGTGGTGCTCTGTGTAATCTAGTGACTCCTGCTGATTCTCTGTATAATATTCCTCTCCTGTATATGCCATAGATTGCCTTTGGCTTGATCATTCTGTGATGATCCTTGCCTTTGGCAAGTGCCAGTGCTCCAGATGTGCTATTATATGTGCTCTAATTCCTGGACATGCTCAATTGAGCCTAGCTGTTGCATTAACAACTCCATCCCTTGATGGAGTGCTTCTGGATACAATTATGATGCTCTATTCACTTATCTGTGATGCAATTGTTCAATTCCTGTGGCTGATCTTATTGTCTGGTTCATGTGTTGATTATCTGTGGCCAATTATATATCTGGTCCTTGCTCTGTTGCTTAATGATGCTCTAGCATGCCCTAGCATGCTATGGCAGGCTCTGGTGTTCATGTGATCATTAACTGTTGGTCAGTGTATGGTTTAATTGTTGCCTGTGCCTTACTGTTACTTGACTCTATGTATGTGTGTGGCACAGATCAGTACAAGTGCTTGCTCAAGCATCAGCTGACACTTGCAGTGATCCACTGGATCATTAGCATGTGTCTGTGTTATTGTTTACTTGTTAACCTCAATTATCTATGTTGCTTTAATTGATTCAGTGGATAATTGATGTGAACTATACAGTGATGATCATCACAGTTGGTTGGATTAGGCTAGATGGATGCCCACAGTGATTGGGAACCCTAGCCCTTCTTTGAACCCAATCAGGGTGATGATATATGTATTTGGCTTGTTGGTGTGGTTGATCTAGGGTTTGAGGTGACCCTGGCAGTAGTTATGTGCTGCCCTAGGGTAGCTCCCCTATTTGTTGGCTTGCTGTTGCTTACCATATGTTTTCTGGGTGATCCATTTATTGGATTGCCAGTGACTCTTGATGTTGAAATCAAACAGACAGTATTCTGTCTAAGTCTGATGGTCAATTAGCTGTAGGTGCTAGGTGTGTGGGCTAGGCTAGTCTATGACTTCATCTTTTGCTGGATTTCTTCAGTTATGCACTGATTTGCATGACTGATGTTCCCATAGGATGATTTCCTAAAGTCTTTACCCATATTTGCTTGCACCAAATGGCTTTGTAGCCAGATGATGACACAAACAGGGTAGTCTACCCTTCTGTGCTCCTGTGATGCATTGTATGCTTATTTATGAGCAAAACTTGGTTTTGCTCAGGTTGATTTGGTTTATACCTCACTCCAGCTCCTAGATTGTTTGTTGGTGTAGAGGATTTCTTCAGCGTTGAGCTTGTGCTTGCCCAGCTCCTCCTTGCAATCTGGTGGGGCTTGATTCAGTACTGTGATGAGTTAAGCAGATTGAACAGTAGTGGCTGTTCTTGTGTTCTTGTGTTCTTGGTGACTTACCAGTGCAGCCTGTCGATGGATATGGCTTAGGGTTTACTGTGGAGGCTTTTATGTGGCCTTCTCCTTCCTCTCTGGTCGACAACAAGGCCTGCAGCTTGTGGTGACTCACTGGCCTGTGTGTGCTGTTGAGCATGCACACTGCCTGGTGAGCAGTTTGGCTGTGTGTATGTGCACCTGATACTCTGAACTTGGTTTGGAGAGGATCAGCTCGGCAGAGCTGTGAGCATATCCCCTCTGTTGCCAATTTCTTTCTAACCTGCCAAGTGGCAATGCCACTTGGCATAATGGTTGCTTTGCTTTGTTATGTGCAGGGAATCAAGATGATAATCAGAGGAATATGGAGGTCATCAAATCCAAGATCAAGTGAAGATGATCTTGTAGTATTTAGGATAGGATCCATCCTTGTACTTTTCTTTTTATTTTCTTTTATTTTTCAATTTCTCCAATTCTTGTAATGTGTTGTAAAGTTCATTTATTTCCATTATGAATATTGTAAAGACAATGTATCTTGTGTGTTAATCAATAAAGCTCAAGGTTTTCTCTAATGAGCTTGTCTTATTGTTTAAATTATTCATAATGTGTGTTATTTATTATTTACTTAGTGAATTTCCTCACAATTCAAATATTTAGGGTAATTATTTAATATTTGAATTTGAAATTCAAATTCAACTTTGGTTTGAATTCAACCATGCCACTTAGTTTAGAATTCAATCATGCACTTAAGTTTGATGCAAACTCTCCCCTCTCTTCTCAAAACCCTAGTTTAGTTAGATGAGAAACAAGTTTGTCGCACTCTCGAAACCCTAACCCTGTAAGGTGTCGAGAGAGAAACTTGTCCCCCTTCGATGCAGTTTTTGTTTAAAAGCGCGAAATTTCCCCAGAATTTACAATGCAATGCACATCCCTTTCTAAAATCTACCCCTCGATCGTCTCTAAACCTGGGGCATTACAGCCTTTCCCCCTTAAAGAAAACTTCGTCCCGAAGTTGTGGTTGTAATACCTGAACAGCTCGGGGTATGTTTTCCTCAGGTCTTCTTCTTTTTCCCAGGTGGCTTCCCTCTCGGGGTGATGCTTCCCTTGTATCTTGCAATACTTGATAGCTTTATTTCGGAGTTGTTTCCAGCTCTCCTCGAGAATCTTGGCTGGCTTCTCGATGTAAGTCAAGTCTGGTTGTAACTCGAGCTCTTCATGTGATACTGGTTCATCTGGGGTCTTTAAGCATTTTCGGAGTTGTGACACATGGAATACATTGTGAACTTGAGCTAACCTTCCCGGTAGATCCAATTCAAAGGCTAAACCTCGGTTCTGACTCAGTATCTTGAAAGGTCCTATATATCTAGGACTGAGCTTTCCTTTTACTCCAAACCTCTGGAGTCCTTTCATCGGGCTTACCTTAAGATATACCATGTCTCCAACTCGTGGCTCCCATGTTCTCCTCTTCTGATCGGCATAACTCTTTTGCCGGCTTTGAGCTATCTTGAGCCTGTCTCTGATAATGTCAATGATTTGTTGTTTTTCCTTAACATAATCAGGGTTGAACTCTTTGCTTGCTCCGGCTTCGTACCAACATATCGGTGATCTACACTTCCTTCCATACAGAGCTTCAAATGGTGCCATCTTGATGCTGCTTTGGTAACTATTGTTATATGAAAACTCTGCTAGTGGTAAGTGCTCTTCCCATGATCCTCCGAAGTCTAGGGCACAAGCCCTAAGCATATCCTCTAGGATTTGGTTAGTTCTCTCGGTTTGTCCACCGGTCTGGGGATGATAAGCGGTACTATAGTCCAACTTGGATCCTAAAGCTTCGTGTAGTTGCTTCCAGAATGCTGATGTGAACACGGATCCTCGATCCGACACGATCTTCTTAGGCACTCCATGCTTACTCACGATCTCTTTGATGTAAAGATCGATGAGTTTCTCTCCTTTATCCTGCTGATTTACCGCTAAGAAGTGTGCACTTTTCATCAACCGGTCCACGATTACCCATATCATGTCCTTCTTTTTATTAGTCATGGGTAGTCCGGTGATGAAATCCATCCCTATTTCCTCCCATTTCCACTCTGGAATAGGTAAAGGTTGTAACTTTCCTGCCGGACTCTGGTGTTCAGCCTTCACTCTCTGGCAGGTATGGCATTCCGCCACATATTGTGCTATCTCCCTCTTCATGTTATTCCACCAGAATATTTCCTTTAGGTCCATGTACATCTTTGTACTTCCCGGATGTATGGAATATGGTGTTTGATGAGCTTCCCGGAGTATTACTTCCTTAATTTCCGCAATATCCGGAACACAAATTCTTTTCTGGAACCATAATGATCCAGATTCTCCTCGGTGAAATTCTGATGGTCTTCCCTCATCTATTCTTCTCATTTCTTCCATGATGAATGGATCGTCCAGATGACCCATCATTATCTCATTCTTTAGGTTGACATTTAGCTCATCGGCTACTTGTAAAGCTGATAGTCCTTCATGAGCTTCCTTCTCCCAAAGTTGTATTTGGGCTTGGCTTATTTCCTTCCTCAACTCCGGTGATATTTCTTGTTCCTCTCCTCTGGTACTCTTCCTACTCAGGGCATCTGCTACAACATTAGCCTTCCCTGGTGTGTAATTGATTGTCAGATCATAATCCTTGATCAATTCTAGCCATCTTTTCTGCCTCATGTTGAGTTCCTTCTGAGTGAAGAAATATTTGAGGCTTTTATGGTCTGTATAGAGCTCACACTTAGCTCCATAGAGAAAATGTCTCCAAGTTTTGAGTGCAAATACGACCGCTGCTAATTCCAAGTCATGTGTTGGATAGTTTACTTCATGAGGTCGGAGTTGCCTCGATCCATAAGATATCACTTTTCGATCTTGCATGAGTACGCAACCCAATCCATGTTTGGATGCGTCACAGTACACGGTGTAATCCTTGCCAACTTCCGGAACCGCTAACACCGGTGCCGTGGTGAGTTTTTCTTTTAGAGTTTGGAAACTCTTCTCACACTCCTCTGACCACACGAATGGTGTGTTCTTCCTTAACAGCTTTGTCATTGGTCCTGCTATCTTAGAGAATCCTTCAATGAATCTCCGATAATATCCTGCCATTCCTAGGAATCCTCGGATTTCCTTGACAGTCTTGGGTGCTTCCCATTCTAGAACCGCTGCTACCTTACTCGGGTTAACAGCTATTCCATCTTTACTAATAACATGACCAAGGAATTCTACCTGATCTAGCCAAAATTCACACTTACTAAGTTTGGCATAGAGTTGATGTTCCCTTAGTGTTTGCAACACTAACCTCAAATGTTCAGCGTGTTCGGCCTTGTTCTTGGAATATATCAAGATATCATCGATGAATACGATGACAAACTTGTCTAGATATGGCATGAAGATCTTATTCATGAGATTCATGAATATTGCTGGGGCATTGGTCAATCCAAAAGGTACTACAAGGTATTCATGGTGTCCATACCTTGAGAGAAAGGCAGTTTTCGGAACATCTTCCTTCTTGATCTTTATCTGGTGATAACCGGATCTTAGATCAATCTTGGAAAAGACTCCCGCGCCTCTCACTTGATCAAATAGATCTTGTATTCTTGGAAGTGGGTACTTGTTCTTGATTGTGACGTTGTTCAGATTCCTGTAGTCTCCGCACATCCTTCTTCCTCCATCTCTTTTATCCACGAAGATTACAGGTGATCCCCATGGTGAAACACTCTCTTGAATGAATCCCTTTTGTTCCAAGTCATCCAGTTGCTCCTTAAGTTCTTTCAACTCCTTGGGCCCCATCTTATATGGTGCCTTAGCAATCGGAGCTGTTCCTGGGATTAGGTCGATAGTGAATTCTATCTCCCTATCTGGTGGCATACCAGGTAATTCCGCAGGAAACACATCCTGGAATTCATTCACTACAGGTATATCTTCTAACTTCACCTCCTTCATGCTGTTCAGCTGTAGCTCAATTTCAATTTGTGTGTGTTTGTCGCCTTGGTAGATCATTCTACTTCCATCGGGACTTTTCAAAGACACCGTCTTATTTACACAGTCGATCAATGCTCCATTAGCTTCTAACCAGTTCATACCAAGAATGACATCAATGTCCTTCATCGGTAAAATGAACAGGTCCGCGTCAAACGCGCACTTATTGATCATGATGACTTGTTTTTGTTTGGTATGGGTTACTACTATCGTTCCCCCCGCAGAAAGTATGGTTATGGGTGTATCTAACTTAGTGCAACTAATCCCATGTTTGGTGATGAATTGTTGAGAAATGAATGATGTAGTTGCACCAGTATCAAAAAGTACTTTGCCAGGATGAGTGAGTATCTGAAGCGTACCTATCACTGCCTGATCGGAGTTGACCACCTCCTCCAGACTGGTACAGTTCAGCTTGCCGAAGGGCTTCTTATTCTTCCAGTTCCCTCCGGTGTTTCCTCCTCGACTTCCACCTCCTCCAGACTGACCTCCTCCATTCTTCTTATTAGGGCAGTCTTTCATCATGTGCCCCTCCTGACGACACCCGAAGCAAATGATTCTGGGTTTACGACAATCCTTTGAAGCATATCCTTTAAACCCGCAGATGCGACAAATTACTTGGTTAGCAGTTTGAAACGCTTGGTTCTTCCTGCTACCATAGTAGTTGCTGTTGTTGTTGTTGTTGTTGTATCTTGGCTTGAAATTCAAGCTGGTGTTGGGCTTGTTATTGGAAAATCTTTTAGGCTCAAACTTGGCCTTCTTCCTCTTTTCCTCCTGCAGTTGTTTGAAATCATCTTCCAGAGTGATGGCAGCATCCACCAACTCTTGAAACTCCGTCGCTCTCATCATACGGAGCTGAACTTTGAACTGGGGACTTAACCCCCTCAGAAATCTCTTCTTCTTCTTGTCCTCGGTGTTGACTTCTTCAACAGCGTACCAGGACAACTTTGAGAATTCCCTGACATAAGTCAGGATTGCCTTGTCCTTCTGCTCGAGATTGCCTTGTCCTTCTGCTCGAGACTTTCAAACTCTCGACGCTTCAGTTCCACAATACTTTCAGGGACATTGGATTCCCTGAACTTCCTCGTGAATTCCTCCCAGGTAAATACCTTTCCAGCCGGATAAACGGCTACAATATTGTCCCACCATGATGCGGCAGGTCCACACAACAGATGGGTAGCATAACGAACCTTCTCTTGGTCGTTACATCCAACGGTGTTGAGCTTTCGCTCAGTATCCAACAGCCAATCTTCCGCGTCCATTGGCTCGGGCGCGTATGCGAAAGATATAGGCTTAGTGTTTTGGAAGTCTGCTAAGGTGACTCCCGGGTTCTCAGGTCTCTCCACCCTGTTCTGCTGCAACAAATCTTGGAAGAATTTGTTCTACTGCTCCAGTGTTACACGCTGTCTCTCCTCTACCAGCTGCATGTACTGGATAAAATTTTGCTACGTCATGGGTGGTGGTGGTGGTGGAAATTGATCTCTGGCTGCACCCTCAGCCTCTTCCTTTTGTTTTGCTTCACGCTCCATGCGCTGTGCTTCGGTCTCGTCTCCTAGCGTTCCCGACATACCCCCTAGTTCTGCAACACAAGATGATACTCATAATTACTCCATGCGCAAGTTTTCTGAGCTCAACTTTGTGCACAGAACTAGTCACGCAATGGAAATCAAGAAGCAAATCCAAATCATACAAAACATATATCCTGTATATACATACTTAAGTGGTCTTATTACAATACTCAAGTCGATGTGAGTATGCAAACTCACTTATTAAAGTATATGTACAATTTATACAAATATTACATACTATAATACACGTGGTACTTGTGTATTATAGCCTCGCCTCCCTTGGTGGACTCTAGTCGATCTTCACTCCCGGTACATCCCAGGCTTCCATCCGGTCGAACGTGTCGTCCTCCTGATAGACCCTGGAACATAAGGTCTCCCCGTTGGCTGGTAATCCGAATCAGATGATGATCCTAGGGAGAAATCAGTGTTCACAAACTGATCGTTGAGTGCATCATAGTCCACCCATCGGGTGTACTCCCCTGTAGCTCCACCATATGTGTTACCAACACCCATACCCGACTCAACCTATGTCGGATACCCACCATCAACTCCTTCATTACTGGGATAACTCTGGTTCTGGGTTGTGGCGTCATCATTCATATCCCCATCATAATACACAGAAGTACTATGGGTTCCAGTATCAGATCCCCAACGCCAACCCGTGGAATTCTCGATAGGAGTCTCGGAACGCTGATTGTTTCCGGATTCCTCTCCGCCCTCGTATCCCCCATAGGAACTATCCAGATAGTTCCCAGGTGTAACAGGTGTAGGTTCACGCTCAAGTGGGTCAATACTAATGTAGTCACCAGCTGAGTAAACTGGTGTGTGCACCACATTCTCCATAGGTTCTTTCCCCCTACTCTCCTCCTTGGGTTCAGTAAATTCCTCTAGCATCGTATCAATTGCTCCTATCAGATGATGGTTCAACTGAAAGAGTAATGATATGAAGTTGCGGCTATTATCCATATATTTTGCCGCTGCTATGGGTTTGCGTTTGGCATATTTGTAGTGGTTGAGCATGGGATCTTCTTCCTCCTGATTATGAGGAATATGGGAGAACTCGGAATCCATAAGCTCTTTCGTCTTATGTTCCCGGATGTCGGTTATGGCTCTCATAACAGCTATATGGTAGGCTGTGTTGATTGTCCTAGCTTCCCCTGCTGGCATGACTACGCTCATTCCCAGAGATTCGGGAAGTCGCAGTCCTACTCTGCACTTAGCCAATACAGTACCATCATAGTACATGTATTTCTTTATCTGAATCTGGGGATCACACCCAAATTCAAGTAACATGGCTCGTAGAATATCCGCAAGTCCTCCTTGGTATTCACTCAGTGTGGAATCCATCACTTTCATGTTTCTTCCCGGTCGTGAACTTGCCATGTTGGCTGTAGAAATAGAAAGATTATAAGATTAGTAATAATGCATCATAATAGAGATAATAAAGAATTATCGCACTAAAAGATATGATTGTGGTATTCTCAATTGAATATACACCATATTTTTAGAGAATTCTTTACTAGTCCTATTTGACTCCTAACGTTTGGTCCCATTTACTAGGTTCCAACCTAAGGTCAAAGCTTTTGCTCTGATACCAACTGTGGTGACCCTGCATACCACTTCATGTTGTAGTATGCCAGTCGTTGATATAACATTCACGAAGTATCATTCCGCAAATATTACATCCCTCAGAGTAGTACAACAGAACATAGCAGGTCCATAACTCATTCATTTATTATTACAACTATCATACACATGTCATCTTGGAGCTCCTCTTGGGTCCTAAGAGGAATACTCCTGGGTTCGAGGCGAACCCAACTTAGTTTACAATATAACAGTCTCATTAAGTGATACATTTATTTCCTCGAGCAGCTAAATATTAAGAGTTCGTGCTGCTCGGCTACCACGACTACTAGGTTCTTCTAGGCTTGATCTCCACCGGAAGCCTCCCCGGTTCCGTAGACTATGAGATAGTCTACGCCTTCGACACCTCCTGAGAGGTCTGGTTCATCGTAGCCGATGATCTCGGCTCCTTCATTATTGTCGTAGTCCTCCTCCAGACGATTCAGACAATCTAAGCATGGGATTTAAGAGTGGTATGAGTACGAGCGTACTCAACAAGTTCATTATAGATAGGAGGTGTTTAATGCACTAGCTACGATATTAGACCAGAAAGTCTAATACCAATGCAAGTTTTGATAAACATTTCTTCAAGGGATTGCTTTTATTTCAAAGAGCTATGTCCGTCAGCCTTCACCGGTTTACTAGAACTTCATGGAGCTCCTTTTCGGCCGCGTTCGTAGTTCCTTATCCCGGAACAGGGAGTGACAGGTCACAGTTCTTTACACTCTGCAGAGGTGTGTTGCTTTACCCATAAGAGATCTTAACCTTGGTGCCAACCGGGCAGCTTTCCCGTCCACACTTCCTTCGGTGTGAGGCCCGGTATAAGGTCATAGCCAATCATATTCCTCCGCTACCTCGCACACCCACCCTTTGTTGCAAACCCCGACCCTGGGTCCTCGTCGGTCCACTTACACCATTTAAGGACGGACCCCGACCACGACAACGATGCAGGATCGAACGAAACTCCTTCGCCGGTAGCTGCAACCCATCATAGACCACATTACCGTGGGGAATTAGAGTGGGATCCCCACCCTCAAGTTGTTCCGCAAGCCGCAACCGCTACGGTATGCACAGCATAACCGTGGGGACTTAGAATGGGTTCCCCACCCTCAAGTTGCTCCGCAAGATACAACTGCTACGGTAAGCGCATCCGTTGATGTACAAAAGGTGGAAATACGATTGACTAGTCCGTCCCATTTCAGATCTTATGGTTAACACGGTTATTACGGCACAAGAATCACTGGCGACATTTGTTGTTTAATCCTAGATGGATATAAACCCTTGCAATGGAACCTCCACCATATCAACACAATCCATGGTTCCATTGCCCACCACATAGTCATATTCATAGTTATGAAAGTAGTGGTTTTGGTTTTCATGCAATAGTGATAACCATAATACTTTGCAAGTAATTTGATAGAAATACTCAAATGACATGAGCAAGTGATGAACTTGCCTGAACACTGCAAAGTTTTGCAGTTGGATGGTGTGGACTGACCCTTGTCCTCTGGTTCTGAAAAATAGCATCATTGTCCGATAAGGGCAATGGTTAAAGAAGCAATTATGCATGGTTCCAGTTTTAGGGTTTGTTCCCCCCTTCCGATGTCGTTATTATTTCATGTAGGAGGTTATTACTAAGAATAATTTGGGAATACTTGATTTAAAGTAATTTACAACCTTGAAATGTTGTCAAGGTGTTTTTAAAGTCCAATTGCATTAATGGACTTGTTTTTATTATTGAAAATAATATGTGTGATTTAAATGATTATTTAAATCATCAAATGAAGACTTATTCTTAATTGTCTTCAAAAATTCCCCTTTGTATTTTATTATGATAGAGAATTTTATGCTGATCTATTTTCATATTTTTAGTTATTTTTTTAGAGCTATTAAGTATTTATTGTGCCTTTCCAAAGTTTATGCATTTTAATTGAATTGTGAAATGGCAAAAATGCCCCTGGGCCCACCTGTCGGTGCAACCCAGTGGGTTAGGTCGAACCGACCGGCCTGGTCCGGCTCGACCAGCCCCATTCCCCTCTCTTCCTCTCATGCGCGACCGAACCCTAACCCTAATCCCTCTCTGGCGATTCGCGTCGCCTCCGCCGTCGCCGCTCGATTCCGGCGAACTCCGCCGGAACTGGCCCCCGCCATGATGCGCAATCGACGCGCCTCACGACGGCGGTCATCTTCATCCGCGTCGATCTGGAGCGGGTGCTGCTCCAGCTCGTCGTCGACCTCCCTCGCGGCGGCTAGGGTTACGGGATCGTGGTGATCCCGCTACTCACTGGGCTCCAGGCGCGGTGGCGCCGCTGTGGGCCTCGCCACGGTGGTGTGGGGCGCTACGGCGCTTGTCAGCGCATGGCCTGGCCTGGCCAGGTGCTACCGAGCACTCGGCGCGCGCCGCCGTGGCCGCCATGGCCGCATCTGCCCGTCTGCTTGCCCCGGTATGTGCGTATCTCCTCCTTCCTTCTCTGCTACTTGTTCTACTGCTTCTCCTTCCCTTCGTCTAGCTTGGCCCCTGGCCTGCTTTTCCATGTGGAGATGCACGCTGTGCCGATGTGCTGTGCTAGCTGCTACGCCTTGCTAGCTTACGCGTGTGCTGCTGTGCTGTGTTGCTGTGCTGCTGTTCTTGCTCAATTGCTTGCTGTTGCAACTCATGAACTATTGCTCATGAGCATGCTGTGGTGCTCTGTGTAATCTAGTGACTCCTGCTGATTCTCTGTATAATATTCCTCTCCTGTATATGCCATAGATTGCCTTTGGCTTGATCATTCTGTGATGATCCTTGCCTTTGGCAAGTGCCAGTGCTCCAGATGTGCTATTATATGTGCTCTAATTCCTGGACATGCTCAATTGAGCCTAGCTGTTGCATTAACAACTCCATCCCTTGATGGAGTGCTTCTGGATACAATTATGATGCTCTATTCACTTATCTGTGATGCAATTGTTCAATTCCTGTGGCTGATCTTATTGTCTGGTTCATGTGTTGATTATCTGTGGCCAATTAGATATCTGGTCCTTGCTCTGTTGCTTAATGATGCTCTAGCATGCCCTAGCATGCTATGGCAGGCTCTGGTGTTCATGTGATCATTAACTGTTGGTCAGTGTATGGTTTAATTGTTGCCTGTGCCTTACTGTTACTTGACTCTATGTATGTGTGTGGCACATATCAGTACAAGTGCTTGCTCAAGCATCAGCTGACACTTGCAGTGATCCACTGGATCATTAGCATGTGTCTGTGTTATTGTTTACTTGTTAACCTCAATTATCTATGTTGCTTTAATTGATTCAGTGGATAATTGATGTGAACTATACAGTGATGATCATCACAGTTGGTTGGATTAGGCTAGATGGATGCCCACAGTGATTGGGAACCCTAGCCCTTCTTTGAACCCAATCAGGGTGATGATATATGTATTTGGCTTGTTGGTGTGGTTGATCTAGGGTTTGAGGTGACCCTGGCAGTAGTTATGTGCTGCCCTAGGGTAGCTCCCCTATTTGTTGGCTTGCTGTTGCTTACCATATGTTTTCTGGGTGATCCATTTATTGGATTGCCAGTGACTCTTGATGTTGAAATCAAACAGACAGTATTCTGTCTAAGTCTGATGGTCAATTAGCTGTAGGTGCTAGGTGTGTGGGCTAGGCTAGTCTATGACTTCATCTTTTGCTGGATTTCTTCAGTTATGCACTGATTTGCATGACTGATGTTCCCATAGGATGATTTCCTAAAGTCTTTACCCATATTTGCTTGCACCAAATGGCTTTGTAGCCAGATGATGACACAAACAGGGTATTCTACCCATACATGCTCTGTGATGCATTGTATGCTTATTTATGAGCAAAACTTGGTTTTGCTCGGAGTTGATTTGGTTTATACCTCACTCCAGCTCCTAGATTGTTTGTTGGTGTAGAGGATTTCTTCAGCGTTGAGCTTGTGCTTGCCCAGCTCCTCCTTGCAATCTGGTGGGGCTTGATTCAGTACTGTGATGAGTTAAGCAGATTGAACAGTAGTGGCTGTTCTTGTGTTCTTGTGTTCTTGGTGACTTACCGGTCTGACTGTCGATGGATATGGCTTAGGGTTTCTTGTGGAGGCTTTTATGTGGCCTTCTCCTTCCTCTCTGGTCGACAACAAGGCCTGCAGCTTGTGGTGACTCAACGGCTGTGTGTCTTTGTTGAGCATGCACACCGCACAGTGAGCGATTTGGCTGTGTGTATGTGCACCTGATACTCTGAACTTGGTTTGGAGAGGATCAGCTCGGCAGAGCTGTGAGCATATCCCCTCTGTTGCCAATTTCTTTCTAACCTGCCAAGTGGCAATGCCACTTGGCATAATGGTTGCTTTGCTTTGTTATGTGCAGGGAATCAAGATGATAATCAGAGGAATATGGAGGTCATCAAATCCAAGATCAAGTGAAGATGATCTTGTAGTATTTAGGATAGGATCCATCCTTGTACTTTTCTTTTTATTTTCTTTTATTTTTCAATTTCTCCAATTCTTGTAATGTGTTGTAAAGTTCATTTATTTCCATTATGAATATTGTAAAGACAATGTATCTTGTGTGTTAATCAATAAAGCTCAAGGTTTTCTCTAATGAGCTTGTCTTATTGTTTAAATTATTCATAATGTGTGTTATTTATTATTTACTTAGTGAATTTCCTCACAATTCAAATATTTAGGGTAATTATTTAATATTTGAATTTGAAATTCAAATTCAACTTTGGTTTGAATTCAACCATGCCACTTAGTTTAGAATTCAATCATGCACTTAAGTTTGATGCAAACTCTCCCCTCTCTTCTCAAAACCCTAGTTTAGTTAGATGAGAAACAAGTTTGTCGCACTCTCGAAACCCTAACCCTGTAAGGTGTCGAGAGAGAAACTTGTCCCCCTTCGATGCAGTTTTTGTTTAAAAGCGCGAAATTTCCCCAGAATTTACAATGCAATGCACATCCCTTTCTAAAATCTACCCCTCGATCGTCTCTAAACCTGGGACATTACAGGAAAAAAGAAAGATCCATCGGAGAACATGATTATGAAAGTTTGTTTCCTTGTACAACGCCTTCCGCCGTCCAACCTCGAGAAGGAAAAAGGCAGAGACTTCCTTCCATATTCTACTTGTACTCTAGAAAAGATGGCAAACTTTTTCTAAATTTAAATGTATGTAGATAATATTTTGTGTGTCTGTGTGTGTGTGCGCGCGTGCGTGCGTGTGTGGGTGTGTGTGTGTGCGTGTGTGTGGGTGTGCGTGTGTGTGCGTGTGTGTGTGTGTGTGCGTGTGTGTGCGTGTGGGTGCGTGCGTGTGTGTGTGAACAGATGAAATATCAAACACATATCTTAGATCGAAAGAAGAAGAAATCAATAAAACAAAATTTATTGGTACACACATACGCCATGAAAAGTAGATGAGTTATACCGTAGAATGGAATGTCAAGGGTCTTTGTTCATGGATTGTACCAATGAAATTATAAGATTTATGATATATGGATAAAAGAGTCCTACTTGGAATGGAACATGTCTTCACACACAATTTGCTCTCTAAAATCTGTATCCACCAATATATGTTCGTGCTTACACATTTACGTTAACAGGTACTATTTTATTAAATCCTAACCAAAAAGTTTATCTAAGTAACATAATAATTCAGATGATGTGAGTTAATTTGATGGCTCTGTTTAACATTTGTATTTTGCTTTTAAATTTTGATATAGATAGATATTCACATATTTTTTTTTGCGGGGAGATATTCACATAATTGATAAGCTCCTTTTTTTTTCTTTCACGATTTTTCTTCAAATTGAGTTCTGAAGAAAAGAATTGTAATTCAGACTTAATCAACCTTTTTAGAAAATATGTAATAGACATATATACTTACGCATGTATACTCTGAAAAAAAATAGGCAGAACTTTCATACATGTAATCGCCTAACCTTGCATCAGCAACCTCCATGCATGCATACAATCGTTATGAAGATTGAGGAAGTGCACTACGTGTAATACATGGTGTTTTTTCTCCATGGACGTGCGTGACGTGCTAATTAACTGCAATATAAACTATTCCCTACGGGTGGGCCTGTATTCGTGCGAGAGATGGACTCTGTTCCTTTAAACTACACAGAGAAAATATGCCGTAGTTAGTTAGATTTCAACTATTCCTCGAAACCGTATTGCTGTTCATATTTAGACCATGTCAAACTGGACCGAGCAGCTACCTGTTTTGTACAACTATTTTGTTATACGTAACACTTCTTATCTTTTAATCTCAGTCATTAAGATTAAAATCATTGGTTTATATTTTCTATGTATATGTGGATTAACCTGGTGTCTCGAAAAAACACTCTTATTTTGCTTTTAGTATATAATAGATTTGAGCATTTTCATCTGAGCAAGTTAAGTGCCCCAGAAAAATTCGTCTTTACGGACTGTTCTGTTTTGACAGATTCTGCCTTTTATTTCGCATTGCCTGTTTTGCTATGTTTGATGGATTTCTTAATTCCATTAACTTTCAGTAGCTTTGTGCAATGTCCAGAAGTGTTAAGAATGATTATGTCACCTCTGAACATGTGAATTTTTGATTATGCACTAACCCTCTAATGAGTTTGTTTTGAGTTTGGTGTGGAGGAAGTTTTCAAGGATCAAGAGAGGAGGATGATACAATATGATCAAGGAGAGTGAAAGCTCTAAGCTTGGGGATGCCCCCGTGGTTCATCCTTGCATATTTCAAGAAGACTCAAGCATCTAAGCTTGGGGATGCCCAAGGCATCCCCTTCTTCATCGACAAATTATCAGGTCACCTCTAGTGAAACTATATTATTATTCCATCACATCTTATGTGCTTTACTTGGAGCGTCTGTTTGTTTTTGTTTTTGTTTTCGTTTGAATAAATTGGATCCTAGCATTCATTGTGTGGGAGAGAGACACGCTCCGCTGTTGCATATGAACACATATGTTCTTAGCTTTATTCTTAATGTTCATGGCGAATGTTGAAACTGCTTCGTTAATTGTTATATGGTTGGAAACGGAAAATGCTACATGTGGTAATTGGTATAATGTCTTGAATAGTTTGATACTTGGCAATTGTTGTGCTCATATAGATCATGTTTAAGCTCTTGCATCATATACTTTGCACCTATTAATGAAGAACTACATAGAGCTTGTTAAAATTTGGTTTGCATGATTGGTCTCTCTAGAGTCTAGATATTTTCTGGTGAGGGTTTGAACAACAAGGAAGACAATGTAGAGTCTTATAATGCTTGCAATATGTTCTTATGTAAGTTTTGCTGTACCGGTTCATACTTGTGTTTGCTTCAAGCAACCTGGCTAGCCTAAGCCTTGTATTGAGAGGGAATACTTCTCGTGCATCCAAAATTCTTGAGCCAAAAACTATGTCATTTGTGTCCACCATACCTACCTACTACATGGTATTTCTTCGCCATTCCAAAGTAAATTACTTGAGTGCTACCTTTAACATTCCATTTATTGTCTTTGCAATATATAACTCATGGGAAAATAGCTTAAAAACTATTGTGGTATTGAATATGTACTTATGTATCTTATTTCTTAATAAGTTGCTTGTTGAGCGATAACCATGTTTCTGGGGACGCCATCAACTATTACACTTTTTTGAATATCATGTGAGTTGCTATGCATGTTCGTCTTGTCTGAAGTAAGGGTGATTTATCATGATCAATGGTTTGAGTATGCATATTGTTAGAGAAGAACATTGGGCCGCTAACTAAAGCCATGATCCATGGTGGAAGTTTCAGTATGGACAACAATCCTCAATCTCTTATGAGAATATTATCTGTTGTTGAATGCTTATGCATTAAAGAGGAGTCCATTATCTGTTGTCTATGTTGTCCCGGTATGGATGTCTAAGTTGAGAATAATCAAAAGCGAGAAATCCAATGCGAGCTTTCTCCTTAGACCTTTGTACAGGCGGCATAGAGGTAGCCCTTTGTGACACTTGGTTAAAACATATGTTATGCAATGATAATCCATGTAAATCCAAGCTAATTAGGACAAGGTGCGAGCACTATTGGTAATCTATGCATGAGGCTTGCAACTTATAGGATATCTTATACATAACACATATGCTTTATTACTACCGTTGACAAAATTGTTTCTTGTTTTAAAAATAAAAGCTCTAGCACAAATATAGTAATCCATGCTTCCCTCTGCGAAGGGCCATTCTTCTACTTATATGTTGAGTCAGTTTACCTACTTCCTTCCATCTTAGAAGCAAACACTTGTGTCAACTGTGCATTGATTCCTACATACTTGCTTATTTGCATTCATCATATTACTTTCTGTTGACAATTATCCATGAGATAAACATGTTGAAGTTGAAAGCAACCGCTGAAACTTATATCTTCCTTTGTGTTGCTTCAAAGCTTTCTACTATGAATTTATTGCTTTATGAGTTAGCTCTTATGCAAGTCTTATTGATGCTTGTCTCGAAAGTACTATTCATGAAAAGTCTTTGCTATATGATTCAGTTGTTTACTCATTGTCTTTACCATTGTTTCGAATCGCTGCATTCATCTCATGTGCTTTACAATAGTATTGATCAAGATTATGATAGCATGTCACTTCAGAAATTATCATTGTTATCGTTTACCTACTCGAGGGCGAGTATGAACTAAGCTGTGGGATGCTTGATACGTCTCAAATGTATCTATAATTTCTTATGTTCCATGCTACTTTTATGATGATACTCACATGTTTTATACACACTTTATGTCATATTTATGCATTTTCCGGCACTAACCTATTGACAAGATGCCGAAGAGCCAGTTGCTATTTTCTGTTGTTTTTGGTTTCAGAAATCCTACAAAGGAAATATTCTCGGAATTGGACGAAATCAATGCACAGGGTCTTATTTTTCCACGAAGCTTCCAGAAGACCGAGGGGGATACGAAGTGGGGCGACGAGGCGCCGCCACACTAGGGCCGCGCGACCTAGGGGGGCCCGCGCCGCCCTAGTGTGTGGCCCCCTCGCGTCGCCCCTAAACCTACCCTTCCGCCTACTTAAAGCCTTCGTCGAGAAAACCCCAGTACTGAGAGCCACGATACGGAAAACCTTCCAGAGACGCCGCCGCCGCCAATCCCATCTCGGGGGATTCAGGAGATCGCCTCCGGCAACCTGCCGGAGAGGGGAATCATCTCCCGGAGGACTCTTCATCACCATGATCGCCTCCGGATTGATGTGTGAGTAGTTCACCCCTGGAATATGGGTCCATAGCAGTAGCTAGATGGTTGTCTTCTCCTCATTGTGCTATCATTGTTCGATCTTGTGAGCTGCCTATCATGATCAAGATCATCTATTTGTAATGCTACATGTTGCGTTTGTTGGGATCTGATAAATATGGAATACTATGTTATGTTGATTATCAATCTATCATCTATGTGTTGTTTATGATCTTGCATGCTCTCCGTTGCTAGTAGAGGCTCTGGCCAAGTTGATACTTGCAACTCCAAGATGGAGTATTTATGCTCGATAGTGGGTTTATGTCTCCATTAAATCTGGGACAATGACATAGTTCTAAGGTTGTGGATGTGCTGTTGCCACTAGGGATAAAACATCAATGCTTTGTCTAAGGATATTTGTGTTGATTACATTACGCACCATACTTAATGCAATTGTCTGTTGTTTGCAACTTAATACTGGAAGGGGTGCAGATGCTAACCCGAAGGTGGACTTTCTAGGCATAGATGCATGCTGGATAGCGGTCTATGTACTTTGTCGTAATGCCCAATTGAATTTCACACTACTCATCATGATATGTATGTGCATTGTTATGCCCTCTTTATTTGTCAATTGCCCAACTGTAATTTGTTCACCCAACATGCTATTTCTTATTGGAGAGACACCACTAGTGAACTGTGGACCCCGGTCCATTCTTTTACATCGAATACAATCTACTGCAATACTTGTTCTTACTGTTCTTTGCAAACATCATCTTCCACACTATACATCTAATCCTTTGTTACAGCAAGCCGGTGAGATTGACAACCTCACTGTTACGTTGGGGCAAAGTACTTTGATTGTGTTGTGCAGGTTCCACGTTGGCGCCGGAATCCCTGGTGTTGCGCCGCACTACACTCCGCCACCATCAACCTTCACGTGCTTCTTGACTCCTACTGGTTCGATAACCTTGGTTTCTTACTGAGGGAAAACTTGCTGCTGTACGCATCACACCTTCCTCTTGGGGTTCCCAACGGACGCGTGCTGTACGCGTATCAATCATGTCCGTGCTTTGGAGATGAAGATCAAAGGGGCAAAGACAAAGGGGGCATATCATATCACATATGAATGCATGTGATGTTAATCCTTTTTATGCAACTTATTTTGCTTAGATCGCGACGGTAGCATTATAAGATGATCCCTCTCACTAAAATATCAAGATAATAAAGTGTTCATCCTTAGTAGCACCATTGCCAAGACTTGTCGTTTCGAAGCATCTCGTGATGATCGGGTGTGATAGAATCAACAAGTGCATACAACGGGTGCAAGCCAGTTTTGCACATGCAGATACTAAGGTTTCCTTGACGAGCCTAGCATGTACAGACATGGTCTCGGAACACGTGATACCGAAAGGTAGAGCATGAATCATATGATTGATATGATGAACACTTTGAGTGTTCGCCATTGAAGTTACATCTTGTCTCGTGATGATCGGACTTGGTGTGGTGGATTTGGTTCGTGTGATCACTAAGACAATTCGAGGGATATTGTTTTGAGTGGGAGTTCACCTAGTTTTTAATTTTGTTGAATTAACATTTGAACTCAATTTGTCATAAACATTAGTCTAAACTATTGCAAATATATGTCGTAGATTATGGCGTCCCCAATCAATTTTAACCAGTTCCTAGAGAAAGAAAAGCTTAAGAGCAACGGTAGCAACTTCACCGACTGGTTCCGTCATGTGAGGATTTTCCTCGCTGGTGGAAACCTGCAATATGTGCTTGATGCACCGCTAGGTGACCCTCCTGCAGAAACTGAAACCGATGAAGTAAAGAATGTTTACGCGACTCGGAAAACTCGGTACTCTCAAGTTCAGTGTGCCATCCTATGCAGTCTCGAAGCCGATATTCAAAAACGTTTTGAGCACCACGATCCTCATGAGTTGGTCAATGAGCTGAAAGCTATCTTTGAAACTCATGCGGCCGTGGAATGCTATGAAGCATCGAAACACTTCTTCAGCTGCATGATGGAAGAAGGCAGCTCCGTTAGTGAGCACATGCTCGCCATGACCGGGCATGCGAAGAAACTCAGTGACTTGGGAATAGTGATTCCTAACCCGAGATTAATCGTGTCCTTCAATCACTGCCACCTAGTTACAAGAACTTTGTGATGAATTACAATATGCAGAACATGAACAAAGAGTTACCTGAACTCTTCTCCATGCTGAAATCTGCTGAGATTGAGATCAAGAAAGAGCACCAAGTGTTGATGGTCAACAAGACCACCAGTTTCAAGAAACAGGGCAAGTCTAAAGGTAAATTCAAGAAGGGTGGCAAGAAAGCTGCCACGCCTCCTGTGAAACCTAAGAATGGCCCTAAGCCTGATGCTGAGTGCTATTACAGCAAGGAGAAGGGACACTGGAAGCGTAATTGCTCCAAGTATTTGGCTGGTCTGAAGAGCGGCCTTGTCAAGAAAAAGAAAGAAGGTATATTTGATATACATGTTATAGATGTATATCTTACTGGTTCTCGTACTAGTACCTGGGTATTTGATACTGGTTCGGTTGCTCATATTTGTAACTCGAAACAGGAACTAAAGAATAAACGAAGACTATTGAAGGATGAAGTGACGATGCGCGTTGGAAATGGATCCAAAGTCGATGTGATCGCTGTCGGCACACTCCCTCTACATCTACCTTCGGGATTAGTTTTAAACCTCAAAAATTGTTATTTTGTACCCGCGTTGAGCATGAACATTATATCTGGATCTTGTTTAATGCAAGACGGTTATTCATTCAAGTCTGAGAATAATGGTTGTTCTATTTTTATGAATAATATCTTTTATGGCCGAGCACCTGAAAAGAATGGTTTATTTCTGTTAGATCTCGATAGTAGTGATACACATATTCATAACATTGATGCTAAGCGAATTAAATTGAATGATAATTCTACTTATATGTGGCACTGTCGTCTTGGTCATATTGGAGTGAAACGCATGAAGAAACTCCATACCGATGAATTACTTGAATCACTTGACTTTGAGTCACTTGATAGATGCGAAGCATGTCCAATGGGAAAAATGACTAAGACTCCATTCTCTGGTATTATGGAACGAGCTATAGACTTATTGGAAATCATACATACCGTTGTATGCGGACCAATGAGTGTAGCCTCACGCGGTGGTTATCGTTATGTTCTAACCTTCACAGATGATCTGAGTAGATACGGGTATATCTATTTCATGAAACATAAATCCGAAACTTTCGAGAAGTTTAAGGAATTCCAAAGTGAAGTAGAAAATCAACGTAACAAGAAGATTAAATTTCTACGATCTGATCGCAGAGGTGAATATCCGAGTTATGAGTTTAGCATGCATTTAAAGAAATGCGGAATACTTTCACAATTGACACCGCCGGGAACACCACAACGAAATGGTGTGTCCGAACGTCGTAATCGAACTCTCTTAGATATGGTTCGTTCTATGATGTCTCTTACTGATTTGCCGTTATCATTTTGGAGTTATGCATTAGAGACAGCTGCATTCACTTTAAATAGGGCACCATCTAAATCCGTAGAAACGACACCGTATGAATTATGGTTTAATAAGAAACCTAAGCTGTCGTTCCTTAAAGTTTGGGGTTGCGAAGCCTATGTAAAAAAGTTACAACCGGACAAGCTAGAACCCAAAGCGGAGAAATGCGTCTTCATAGGATACCCTAAGGAAACTATAGGGTACACTTTCTATCACAGATCTTGAGAAAGAATTTCTCACTAAAGAAGTGACTGGAAGAAAAGTAGAACTCAACGAGATTACTGAATCTTCTCTCGTTGATCAGAGTAGCTCAGTACCGAAATTGTTCATGTGCCGCCTGCACCGGTAACAGAGGAAGCTAATGATAATGATCATGAAACTTCGAATGAGATAGCTACTGAACCTCGAAGATCGACAAGGGAACGTGCCACTCCTGATTGGTATGATCCTTGTCCAAATGTCATGATTGTAGATAACAATGATGAAGACCCTGCGACGTATGAAGAAGCGATGATGAGCCCAGATTCCAACAAATGGCAAGAAGCCATGAAATCCGAAATGGGATCCATGTATGATAACAAAGTGTGGACTTTGGTAGACTTACCTGATAGCCGCAAGGCTGTCAAGAATAAATGGATCTTCAAAAGAAAAACAGATGCTGATGGTAATATTACTGTCTATAAAGCTCGACTTGTCGCAAAGGGTTTCCGACAAATTCAAGGTGTTGACTACAATGAGACTTTCTCACCTGTAGCGAAGCTAAAATCTGTGAGGATTTTGTTAGCAATAGCTGCATTTTTCGATTATGAGATTTGGCAGATGGATGTCAAAACGGCGTTCCTTAATGGAGACATTGAGGAAGAGTTGTATATGGTACAACCCAAAGGTTTTGTTGATCCTAAAAATGCTGACAAGGTGTGCAAACTTGAGCGTTCAATTTATGGACTGAAGCAAGCATCAAGAAGTTGGAACCGACGCTTTGATAAGGTGATCAAAGACTTCGGGTTTATACAGTGTCATGGAGAGGCCTTGATAAGTCTCCAACGTATCTATAATTTCCGATGTTCCATGCTTGTTTTATGACAATACCTACATGTTTTGTTCACACTTTATGATGATTTTATGCGTTTTCCGGAACTAACCTATTGACGAGATGCCAAAGTGCCAGTTGCTGTTTTCTGCTTTTTTTCGTTTCAGAAATCCTACAAAGGAAATATCCTCGGAATCGGACGAAATCAATGCCCAACATCTTATTTTTCCCGGAACCTTCTAGAAAGTCAAAGGGGGACCAGAGGGGAGCCCTGGGGGCCCCACACGTGTGGGCGGCGCAGCCCAGGGGGGGCACCCCCTACTGTGTGGCTGCCCTGCAGCCTCTCCGACTCCGCCTCTTCGCCTATTTAGGCCTCCCTGACCCAAAACATCGACACGGATTGACGAAACTCCAGAAAACCTTCCAGAGCCGCCGCCATCGCGAAACTCCAAATCGGGGGATAGAAGTCTCTGTTCCGGCACCCTGCCGGGACGGGGAATTGCCCCCGGAAGACATCTCCACTGCCATCTTCACCGCCATCGCTGTCTCCATGACGAGGAGGGAGTAATTCACCCCCAGGGCTGAGGGCTCTGCTGTAGCTATGTGGTTCATCTCTCTCTTTGTGATCTAGTTGAATATCATCTATGTGCTACTCTAGTGATGTTATTAAAGTAGTCTATTCCTCCTCCATGATGTAATGGTGACAGTGTGTGCATCATGTAGTACTTGGTGTAGGTTATGATTGTGATCTCTTGTAGATTATGAAGTTAACTATTACTATGATGGTATTGATGCAATCTATTCCCCCTTTCATAGTCTGTCGGTGACGGTGTGCATGCTATGTTAGTACTCGGTATAATTGCGTTGGTCTATCATGCACTCTAAGGTTATTTAAATATGAATATTGAATGTTGTGGAGCTTGTTAACTCCGGCATGGAGGTGCTCTTGTAGCCCTACACAATTAGTGGTGTTCATCATCCAACAAGAGAGTGTAGAGTGGTTTTATTATGTGATCAATGTTGAGAGTGTCCACTAGTGAAAGTAGGATCCCTAGGCCTTGTTTCCAAACATCGAATCTCTGTTTGTTTACTGTTCCGTTGCATGTTTACTCGCTGCCATATTTTATTTAGATTGCTATTACCACTCATATACATTCATATTACTTGTATTTCACTATATCTTCGCCGAACTAGTGCACCTATACATCTGACAAGTGTATTAGGTGTGTTGGGAACACAAGAGACTTCTTGTATCGTGATTGCAGGGTTGCTTGAGAGGGATATCTTTGACCTCTTCCTCCCTGAGTTCGATAAAACCTTGGGTGATCCACTTAAGGGAAACTTGCTGCTTTTCTACAAACCTCTGCTCTTGGAGGCCCAACACTGTCTACAGGAAAAGAAGCGTGCGTAGACATCAAGCTATTTTCTAGCGCCGTTGCCGGGGAACGAAGAAAAGCTACACAATAGAGATTTCCTCCCTCGTCAACCACGCGCCAGTCCTGGACAGCAAGCTATTTTCTGGCGCCGTTGCCGGGGAACGAAAAGCTACACAACAAAGATTTCCTCCTTCGTCAACCACGCGCCAGTCCTGGACAGCAAGCTATTTTCTGGCGCCGTTGCCGGGGAGGAAAGGTAAAAGGTACTCACACTCCGGATCTCGGCAACTAAGCTATTTTCTGGGTGAGTGCTCGAAGCTATTTCCTTTAGATCCTGCAATTGCATCTTTTTTTTTCTTGTTTTACACTAGTAAGGCATAATGGAAAACAACTGTGAGCTTTTTAATTTATTTCCTAAATTAAGACATGAATTGTGTGATGCGAAAATTAAAAAACCTATGGAACCTTATTTGCATGCTAGTAGCAATGTTATTAGTATGAACGCAATCACTGCTAATGTTATGGAGAAGTCTAAGCTTGGGGAAGCTAGTTTTTATGATCTTTTCAGCTTCCCATCTTTAGGGGAGAAAATTTGCTCTGATAATACTTTATCTCCCATATGCGATAACTCTAATGATGCTTGTGATATTTTAAATCCACCTACTGCAAGTACTGCTTTCGAGATACGCATGAAAATTATTGAATGTGTTATGGATAACCGCTATGAAGGGGATGGGACTGTCCATCCTGGAGATCATTTACTGTTTTTGCATGAATTATGCAGGTTATTCAAGTGTGCAGGTATCTCTAAGGATGAAGTGAGGAAGAAACTATTCTCTATTTCGCTGTCTGGTAAAGCGGCGCATTGGTATAAATTGCTGAAGAATAGTCATTCTCTTGGTTGGGAGGAAATTGTATCTCTCTTTTATTCTAAATTTTATCCTCCTCATGAAGTGCATATTGATAGGAATTACATTTATAACTTTTATCCTCGTGATGGAGAGAGTATTTCCCAAGCATGGGGGAGATTGATGTCACTAATGCTCAAATGTCCCATTCATGAGCTCCCCCGTAATGTTATTATTAATAATTTTTATGCAAGGCTTTCAGGACATCACAAGGACTATCTAGATGCCTGTTTGGAGGGATCTTTCACAAGCAAGGAGGTTGAAGCTAGGTGGGATCTTCTTGATCGGATCGAGGAGAACGCTGAAGGTTGGGAGAACGACAAAGGTAAAGAGTCAGGTATAAATTATGATTATGAATGCATTGAAACTTTTATGGATACTGGTAAATTTCGAAATATGAGTGCTACTTATGGTCTTGACTCTCAAGTTGCTGCAAATCTTTATAAAGCTTTTGCCTCTCATTTTGAATTGCCTAGGAAGAATTTTGATAAGTATCGTGAACCTTTTAAAGAGGCTTGCATAAAGGATGAAATTGTTGTTAATGATTGCAATAAACATGCTCAAACTCCTAAGAATGCTATTTCCTATAAGCATGTTAATTTTTGTGGAATGCATAGACCTTGTGGAATTAATCAAATCAAAGATGAATATTGTATCCATCATATTAATGAAAAAACTAGAAAGTGGTTTAGGGCTCTAGATGATCTTGGTAAAAAAGTTTGTGCCCTCTATCCTTTTATTTGTGAACTTTGTCATAGAGTGGGTCATTTTAATTTTCAATGCTCCTCCAATGATAATTTGAACCCCATGAGTGCTACAAATTTGTATTGTGATGATGAAATTACTCCTAATCAGCATGATGAACTTACTCTATTTTTGTGGTGTGAAGAGTTATCAAGAAAAATCTCTTTGTTACATATGAGTGATCTTGATATTGATGATGTCCTGCATGGGTGTTTTTCTTATTGCATTGATAATTTCCATACAAATACTTACATACAAAATATTTTAGAAGATGACACTTTGCCAAAATATGATAGGACCGCTGTGTGTTTTGAACTTATTAATGAAAAGGAGTAATCCTCCCAAGTTTCTTCTATTGTTTCTGGAAATAAGTCAGGTTTTGTGGAGAAGCCTCCCTTCAAGCCTCTTCCTCCTAAAGAAGGGAACGAGAAGAAGGAAGAGAAGAAGAAGAAGGGAACGGGGAAGAAGAAGAAGGGGAATAAAGAGAAAGAGATAACGATAGGTAACCGTAAGTATGTTACTCCTAATGATTATTATGATAATGAATCTGAATACAATGATCTTCCTATGCCCTTTACATACATTAGTGATCATGATTTGGAAGAGCACACTACTTTTGATATTGCAAATCTCTGGGAAACTAATTCTGAAAATGATGATGTTAATAATTGCCATAGTATCAGTACTATCCATGCTTCCTCCCATAATGATATAGAAAGCTCTAAGCTTGGGGATGAGGTGTTTGAAAATCTTTTTGCTACTGATCATTATATGTTTGATACATCTCCTTCTAGTAACAACGATGGTATGATCACAGATGAACATACTGTGAAAGATAACTATTCTATTTCTTATGATGACACTATGCCTCCAATCTTTGATGATTATTATAAAGAATGCTATGATATAGGTTATAACTATCCTTATGAAACTTGTCATAGTTATGATTGGATTGCCAAAAACAATCCCCTTAGTATGCAACTTGTTTACCATGTTCAAATTCTTGATAATAATCTTGCTCCAATCACCATTAATGAGAAGAATTCTTCTTGTGCCAAAATTAATGATACTTTTATGCATATGAACCATGATAAGAATGTTTTAAGTGATGGGTATATTGTGGATTTCATCAATGATGCTACTGAAAGTTATTATGAGAGAAGGAAACATGGTTACATGCATCTTAATAATATTAAGTTTCCCCTCTTTATGTTGAGAATCTTGAAGTTACTCGCGTTTTATCTTCCTATGCTTGTCACTTTGTTCTTCATGAATTCATTTGTGTACAAGATTCCTTTTCATAGGAAGTGGGTTAGGCTTAAATTTGTTTCATACTTGCCTCTTGATGCTCTCTTTTGCTTCAAATACTATTTCTTGGGAGTGCATCATTAAAATCACTGAGCCCATCTTAATGGCTATAAAGAAAGCACTTCTTGGGAGATAACCCATGTTTTTATTTTGCTACTGTTTTGTTGTGTCTTGGAAGTTGTTAATACTGTAGCAACCCCTCCTTATCTTTATTTTATTGCATTGTTGTGCCAAGTAAAGTCTTTGATAGCAAGGTTGATACTAGATTTGGATTACTGCGCAGAAACAGATTTCTGTCTGTCAAGAATTTGGGTTGAATTCTCTGTAGGTAACTCAGAAAAATCTGCCAATTTACGTGAGTGATCCTCAGATATGTACGCAACTTTCATTCAATTTGAGCATTTTAATCTGAGCAAGTCTGGTGCCTCTAAAAAATTCGTATTTACAGACTGTTCTGTTTTGACAGATTCTGCCTTTTATTTCGCATTGCCTCTTTTGCTGTGTTGGATGGATTTGTTTGTTCCATTAACTTTCAGTAGCTTTGTGCAATGTCCAGAAGTGTTAAGAATGATTGTGTCACCTCTGAACATGTGAATTTTTGATTATGCACTAACCCTCTAATGAGTTTGTTTCGAGTTTGGTGTGGAGGAAGTTTTCAAGGGTCAAGAGAGGAGGATGATACAATATGATCAAGAAGAGTGAAAAGTCTAAGCTTGGGGATGCCCCCGGTGGTTTATCCCTGAATATTTCAAGAAGACTCAAGCATCTAAGCTTGGGGATGCCCAAGGCATCCCCTTCTTCATCGACAAATTATCAGGTTCCTCCCTTGAAACTATATTTTTATTCGGTCACATCTTATGTACTTTACTTGGAGCGTCTGTATGATTTTATTTTCATTTTTGTTATTTTCATTCTCTGAATAAATGCTTGTGTGGGAGAGAGACACGCACCGCTGGTTCATATGAACACATATGTTCTTAGCTTTATTTTTAATGTTCATGGCGAAGGTTGAAACTGCTTCGTTAATTGTTATATGGTTGGAAACAGGAAATGCTACATGTGGTAATTGGTATAATGTCTTGAATAATTTGATACATGGCAATTGTTGTGCTCATATGGATCATGTTTAAGCTCTTGGATCATATACTTTGCACCTATTAGTGAAGAAATACATAGAGCTTGCTAAAATTTGGGTTGCATGATTGGTCTCTCTAAGGTCTAGATATTTTCTAGTAAGGGTTTGAAAAACAAGGAAGACAATGTAGAGTCTTATAATGCTTTCAATATGTTCTTATGTGAGTTTTGCTGTACCGGTTCATACTTGTGTTTGCTTCAAACAACCTTGCTAGCCTAAGCCTTGTATTGAGAGGGAATACTTCTCGTGCATCCAAAATCCTTGAGCCAAAAACTATGCCACTTGTGTCCACCATACCTACCTACTACATGGTATTTCTCTGCCATTCCAAAGTAAATTGCTTGAGTGCTACCTTTAAATAATTCAAAAGTTATTACCTCTTATTTGTGTCAATGTTTTATAGCTCATGAGGAAGTATGTGGGGTTTATCTTTCAATCTTGTTGGGCAACTTTCACCAATGGACTAGTGGCTTCATGACACGCGTACAGCACGCGACCGTTGGGAACCCCAAGTGGAAGGTGTGATGCGTACAGCAGTAAGTTTCCCTCAGTTAGAAACCAAGGTTTATCGAACCAGTAGGAGTCAAGAAGCACGTTGAAGGTTGATGGCGGCGAGATGTAGTGCGGCGCAACACCAGGGATTCCGGCGCCAACGTGGAACCTGCACAACACAAACCAAGTACTTTGCCCCAACGAAACAGCGAGGTTGTCAATCTCACCGGCTTGCTGTAACAAAGGATTAGATGTATAGTGTGGAAAATGATTGTTTGCAGAAAACAGTAGAACAGTATTGCAGTAGATTGTATTTCAGTATAGAGAATTGGACCGGGGTCCACAGTTCACTAGAGGTGTCTCTCCCATAAGATAAACAGCATGTTGGGTGAACAAATTACAGTTGGGCAATTGACAAATAAAGAGGGCATGACCATGCACATACATATTATGATGAGTATAGTGAGATTTAATTGGGCATTACGACAAAGTACATAGACCGCTATCCAACATGCATCTATGCCTAAAAAGTCCACCTTTAGGTTATCATCCGAACCCCCTCCAGTATTAAGTTGCTAACAACAGACAATTGCATTAAGTATTGCGCGTAATGTAATCAGTAACTACATCCTCGAACATAGCACCAATGTTTTATCCCTAGTGGCAACAGCACATCCATAATCTTAGAGATTTCTGTCACTTCCCCAGATTCACGGAGACATGAACCCACTATCGAGCATAAATACTCCCTCTTGGAGTTACAAGCATCTACTTGGCCAGAGCATCTACTAGTAACGGAGAGCATGCAAGATCATAAACAACACATAGATATAAATTGATAATCAACATAACAAGTATTCTCTATTCATCGGATCCCAACAAACACAACATATAGAATTACAGATAGATGATCTTGATCATGTTCGGCAGCTCACAAGACCCGACAATTAAACACAATGGGGAGAAGACAACCATCTAGCTACTGCTATGGACCCATGGTCCAGGGGTAGACTACTCACACTTCACTCCGGAGGCGACCATGGCGGCGTAGAGTCCTCCGGGAGATGATTCCCCTCTTCGGCAGGGTGCCGGAGGCGATCTCCTGAATCCCCCGAGATGGGATTGGCGGCGGCGGCGTCTCTGGAAGGTTTTCCGTATCGTGGCTCTCGGTACTGGGGGTTTCGCGACGGAGGCTATTTGTAGGCGGAAGGGCAGGTCAGGGGGCCACACGAGGGGCCCACACTACAGGTCGGCGCGGCCAGGGCTTGGGCCGCGCCGCCCTATGGTGTCGCCACCTCGTGGCCCCACGTCGTCTCCTCTTCGGTCTTCTGGAAGCTTCGTGGCAAAATAGGACCCTGGGCGTTGATTTCGTCCAATTCCGAGAATATTTCCTTACTAGGATTTCTGAAACCAAAAACAGCAGAAAACAACAACTGGCACTTCGGCATCTTGTTAATAGGTTAGTTCCAGAAAATGCACGAATATGACATAAAGTGTGCATAAAACATGTAGATATCATCAATAATGTGGCATGGAACATAAGAAATTATCGATACGTCGGAGATGTATCAGCATCCCCAAGCTTAGTTCCTGCTCGTCCCGAGCAGGTAAACGATAAACAAAGATAATTTCTGGAGTGACATGCCATCATAACCTTGATCATACTATTTGTAAGCATATGTAGTGAATGCAGCGATCAAAACAATGTATATGACATGAGTAAACAAGTGAATCATATAGCAAAGACTTTTCATGAATAGTACTTAAAGACAAGCATCAATAAGTCTTGCATAAGAGTTAACTCATAAAGCAATAATTCATAGTAGAAGCATTGAAGCAACACAAAGGAAGATTAAGTTTCAGCGGTTGCTTTCAACTTGTAACATGTATATCTCATGGATATTGTCAACATAGAGTAATATAATAAGTGCAATATGCAAGTATGTAGGAATCAATGCACAGTTCACGCAAGTGTTTGCTTCTTGAGATGGAGAGAAATAGGTGAACTGACTCAACATAAAAGTAAAAGAATGGTCCTTCAAAGAGGAAAGCATCGATTGCTATATTTGTGCTAGAGCTTTGATTTTGAAAACAAGAAACAATTTTGTCAACGGTAGTAATAAAGCATATGTATCATGTAAATTATTTCTTACAAGTTGCAAGCCTCATGCATAGTATACTAATAGTGCCCGCACCTTGTCCTAATTAGCTTGGACTACCGGGATCATCGCAATGCACATGTTTTAACCAAGTGTCACAAAGGGGTACCTCTATGCCGCCTGTACAAAGGTCTAAGGAGAAAGCTCGCATCGGATTTCTCGCTATTGATTATTCTCAACTTAGACATCCATACCGGGACAACATAGACAACAGATAATGGACTCCTCTTTTATGCATAAGCATGTAACAACAATTAATTTTCTCATTTGAGATTGAGGATATATGTCCAAAACTGAAACTTCCACCATGGATCATGGCTTTAGTTAGCGGCCCAATGTTCTTCTCTAACAATATGCATGCTTTAACCATAAGGTGGTAGATCTCCCTTACTTCAGACAAGACGAACATGCATAGCAACTCACATGATATTCAACAAAGAGTAGTTGATGGCGTCCCCAGTGAACATGGTTATCGCACAACAAGCAACTTAATAAGAGATAAAGTGCATAAGTACATATTCATTACCACAATAGTTTTTAGGCTATTTGTCCCATGAGCTATATATTGTAAAGGTGAAGAATGGAATTTTAAAGGTAGCACTCAAGCAATTTACTTTGGAATGGCGGAGAAATACCATGTAGTAGGTAGGTATGGTGGACACAATTGGCATAGTGGTTGGCTCAAGTATTTGGATGCATGAGAAGTATTCCCTCTCGATACAAGGTTTAGGCTAGCAAGGTTATTTGAAAAAAACACAAGGATGAACCGGTGCAGCAAAACTCACATAAAAGACATATTGAAAACATTATAAGACTCTACACCGTCTTCCTTGTTGTTCAAATTCAATACTAGAAATTATCTAGACCTTAGAGAGACCAAATATGCAAACCAAATTTTAGCATGCTCTATGTATTTCTTCATTAATGGGTGCAAAGTATATGATGCAAGAGCTTAAACATGAGCACAACAATTGCCAAGTATCACATTATCCAAAACATTATAGCAAATTACTACATGTATCATTTTCCAATTCCAACCATATAACAATTTAACGAAGAAGAAACTTCGCCATGAATACTATGAGTAAAGCCTAAGGACATACTTGTCCATATGCTACAGTGGAGCGTGTTTATCTCCCACAAAGTGAATGCTAGGATCCATTTTATTCAAACAAAACAAAAAACAAAAACAAACCGACGCTCCAAGAAAAGCACATAAGCTGTGATGGAATAAAAATATAGTTTCAGGGGAGGAACCTGATAATGTTGTCGATGAAGAAGGGGATGCCTTGGGCATCCCCAAGCTTAGACGCTTGAGTCTTCTTGATATATGAAGGGGTGAACCACCGGGGCATCCCCAAGCTTAGAGCTTTCACTCTCCTTGATCATGTTGTATCATCTCCCTCTCTTGATCCTTGAAAACTTCCTCCACACCAAACTTAGAACAACTCATTAGAGGGTTAGTGCACAATCAAAATATACATGTTCAGAGGTGACATAATCATTCTTAACACTTCTGGACATTGCACAAAGCTACTGAAAGTCAATGGAATCAAAATATCCATCGAACATAACAAAACAGGCAATGCGAAATAAAAGGCAGAATCTGTCAAAACAGAACAGTTCGTATTGACGAATTTTATCGAGGCACCAGACTTTCTCAAATGAAAATGATCAAATTGAATGAAAGTTGCGTACATATCTGAGGATCACTCACGTAAATTGGCATAATTTTCTGAGTTACCTACAGAGAAAACAGCCCAGATTCGTGACAGCAAAGAAATCTGTTTCTGCGCAGTAATCCAAATCTAGTATGAACTTTACTATCAACGACTTTACTTGGCACAACAAAACACTAAACTAAGATAAGGAGAGGTTGCTACAGTAGTAAACAACTTTCAAGACACAAAATAAAAACAAAGTACTGTAGTAAAAACATGGGTTGTCTCCCATAAGCGCTTTTCTTTAACGCCTTTCAGCTAGGCGCAGAAAGTGTGTATCAAGTATTATCGGAGGGTGGTGCATCGTTATCATGAGCTCCCCCATCCGTAGTGGTACTAAGGACTTTGTCAATTTTAGGCCTATAATAATACTTCTTTGGTTTAGGCACTTTAGAGACATACATAAACTTTTGCTCCTTACCCACATAAGCTTTCTCCTTATATTTAAGAGAAGAAAATGTTGAACCCAAGGTTCCCATAGCTTTTTCAAGTTCGTCAATCCTATTGATTTGATCATCATGGACAGCACAAGTTCCTAGGACACTAATTCTTTCATCAATTCCTCCTAAGGATTTATCAAGTTCATCAGTTCTATCAAGTAACATTTCCAATTTAGTTGCAACACTTGGAAAAAATTTCTCTATGGTTTCCAATTTTTTCATAACATCTTCGAGAGAGATTTCAGTTTTAACTTCATCAACAGGGGGTATCCCAAATAGACTCTCAATAATGCAACTAGCTTCTAATGCAGGAGTACTTAGGAAGTTACCTTTCGCGAGACTATCAAGAACATACCTATTCCAGCTAGAGATACCAACATAAAAATTCCTGAGTAAGATAGTGGTGGAGTGTTTCTTAGTGCACCTATTATGGGCATCACTAATTCTATACCAAGCATCTCTTAAACATTCTCCCCCTCGTTGCTTAAACGTACGAACTTCAACTTCAGGATTACTCATTTTAGCAGTAGTAAATAAAGCAAACTAGATAAAGTAAATGCAAGTAACTAAATTTTTTGTGTTTTTGATATAGCAAACAAGATAGCAAATAAAGTAAAACTAGCAACTAATTTTTTTGTATTTTGATTTAGTGCAGCAAACAAAGTAGTAAATAAACTAAGCAAGACAAAAACAAAGTAAAGAGATTGGGATGTGGAGACTCCCCTTGCAGCGTGTCTTGATCTCCCCGGCAACGGTGCCAGAAATTTAGCTTGCTGGCGCGTAGTTGACGTGGGAGTTTAGAAATCTTGTTCCTTCACATCCCCGGCAACGGCGCCAGAAATTTAGCTTGACACGCGTACAGCACGCGACCGTTGGGAACCCCAAGTGGAAGGTGTGATGCATACATCAGTAAGTTTCCCTCAGTTAGAAACCAAGGTTTATCGAACCAGTAGGAGTCAAGAAGCACGTTGAAGGTTGATGGCGGCGAGATGTAGTGCGGCGCAACACCAGGGATTCCGGCGCCAACGTGGAACCTGCACAACACAAACCAAGTACTTTGCCCCAACGAAACAGCGAGGTTGTCAATCTCACCGGCTTGCTGTAACAAAGGATTAGATGTATAGTGTGGAAAATGATTGTTTGCAGAAAACAGTAGAACAGTATTGCAGTAGATTGTATTTCAGTATAGAGAATTGGACCGGGGTCCACAGTTCACTAGAGGTGTCTCTCCCATAAGATAAACAGCATGTTGGGTGAACAAATTACAGTTGGGCAATTGACAAATAAAGAGGGCATGACCATGCACATACATATTATGATGAGTATAGTGAGATTTAATTGGGCATTACGACAAAGTACATAGACCGCTATCCAGCATGCATCTATGCCTAAAAAGTCCACCTTTAGGTTATCATTCGAACCCCCTCCAGTATTAAGTTGCTAACAACAGACAATTGCATTAAGTATTGCGCGTAATGTAATCAGTAACTACATCCTCGAACATAGCACCAATGTTTTATCCCTAGTGGCAACAGCACATCCATAATCTTAGAGATTTCTGTCACTTCCCCAGATTCACGGAGACATGAACCCACTATCGAGCATAAATACTCCCTCTTGGAGTTACAAGCATCTACTTGGCCAGAGCATCTACTAGTAACGGAGAGCATGCAAGATCATAAACAACACATAGATATAAATTGATAATCAACATAACAAGTATTCTCTATTCATCGGATCCCAACAAACACAACATATAGAATTACAGATAGATGATCTTGATCATGTTCGGCAACTCACAAGACCCGACAATTAAACACAATGGGGAGAAGACAACCATCTAGCTACTGCTATGGACCCATGGTCCAGGGGTAGACTACTCACACATCACTCCGGAGGCGACCATGGCGGCGTAGAGTCATCCGGGAGATGATTCCCCTCTCCGGCAGGGTGCCGGAGGCGATCTCCTGAATCCCCCGAGATGGGATTGGCGGCGGCGGCGTCTCTGGAAGGTTTTCCGTATCGTGGCTCTCGGTACTGGGGGTTTCGCGACGGAGGCTATTTGTAGGCGGAAGGGCAGGTCAGGGGGCCACACTAGGGGCCCACACTACAGGTCGGCGCGGCCAGGGCTTGGGCCGCGCCGCCCTATGGTGTCGCCACCTCGTGGCCCCACTTCGTCTCCTCTTCGGTCTTCTGGAAGCTTCTTGGCAAAATAGGACCCTGGGCGTTGATTTCGTCCAATTCCGAGAATTTCCTTACTAGGATTTCTGAAACCAAAAACAGCAGAAAACATCAACTGGCACTTCGGCATCTTGTTAATAGGTTAGTTCCAGAAAATGCACGAATATGACATAAAGTGTGCATAAAACATGTAGATATCATCAATAATGTGGCATGGAACATAAGAAATTATCGATACGTCGGAGACGTATCACTTCATCCGCTTATCCAATAATTTTGCAAAAAGAGCTAGCAATGGGGTTCCCAGTCCCAATTAATTAATCTTCATAATTTTACAAAAAGACACTCCTCCATGGTATGTGATTGTTGGACGGCACCCGAGGATTCGGTTAGCCATGGTTTGTGAAAGCAAAGGTTGGAAGGAGTGTCACCCAAAAATAAAAATAAAATCATGGGAGCCGCTCTTTGAAAGTCTGTCTGGCAAGGGGGTTAGAGTGCCCATTACCATTCGTTGACAACAACAAACACCTCTCAAAACTTTACTTTTATGCTCTCTTTATGTTTTTAAAATAAAGCTCTAGAACAAATATAGCAATCCATGCTTCCCTCTGCGAAGGGCCATTCTTTTACTTTTATGTTGAGTCAGTTTACCTACTTCTTTCCATCTTAGAAGCAAACACTTGTGTCAACTGTGCATTGATTCTTACATGCTTGCTTATTGCACTTATTATTTTACTTTATGTTGACAACTATCCATGAGATATACATGTTACAAGTTGAAAGCAACCGCTGAAACTTAATCTTCCTTTGTGTTGCTTCAATGCCTTTACTTTGAATTTATTGCTTTATGTTAACTCTTATGCAAGACTTATTGATGCTTGTCTTGAAAGTACTATTCATGAAAAGTCTTTGCTATATTATTCAGTTGTTTAGTCATTATCTTACCATTGCTTTGAATCACTTCATTCATTTCATATGCTTTACAATAGTATGATCAAGATTATGTTGGTAGCATGTCACCTCAGAAATTATCTTTGTTATCGTTTACCTACTCAAGGACGAGTAGGAACTAAGCTTGGGGATGCTGATACGTCTCCAACGTATCTATAATTTCTGATGTTCCATGCTTGTTTTATGACAATACCTACATGTTTTGTTCACACTTTATGATGATTTTATGCGTTTTCTGGAACTAACCTATTGACGAGATGCCAAAGTGCCAGTTGCTGTTTTCTGCTATTTTTGGTTTCAGAAATCCTACAAAGGAAATATTCTCGGAATCGGACGAAATCAATGCCCAACATCTCATTTTTCCCGGAACCTTCCAGAAAATCAAAGGGGGGCCAGAGGGGAGCCCTGGGGGCCCCACACGTGTGGGCGGCGCGGCCCAGGGGGGCGTCCCCTACTGTGTGGCTGCCCCGCAGCCCCTCCGACTCCACCTCTTCGCCTATTTAGGCCTCCCTGACCTAAAACATCGACACAGATTGACGAAATTCAGAAAACCTTCCAGAGCCGCCGCCATCGCGAAACTCCAAATCGGGGGACAGAAGTCTCTGTTCCGGCACCCTGCCGGGACGGGGAATTGCCCCCGGAAGACATCTCCACCGCCATCTTCACCGCCATCGCTGTCTCCATGATGAGGAGGGAGTAATTCACCCCCGGGGCTAAGGGCTCTGCTGTAGCTATGTGGTTCATCTCTCTCTTTGTGATCTAGTTGAATATCATCTATGTGCTACTCTAGTGATGTTATTAAAGTAGTCTATTCCTCCTCCATGATGTAATGGTGACAGTGTGTGCATCATGTAGTACTTGGTGTAGGTTATGATTGTGATCTCTTGTAGATTATGAAGTTAACTATTACTATGATGGTATTGATGCAATCTATTCCCCCTTTCATAGTCTGTCGGTGACGGTGTGCATGCTATGTTAGTACTCGATATAATTGCGTTGGTCTATCATGCACTCTAAGGTTATTTAAATATGAACATCGAATGTTGTGGAGCTTGTTAACTCCGGCATGGAGGTGCTCTTGTAGCCCTACACAATTAGTGGTGTTCATCATCCAACAAGAGAGTGTAGAGTGGTTTTATTATGTGATCAATGTTGAGAGTGTCCACTAGTGAAAGTAGGATCCCTAGTCCTTGTTTCCAAACATCGAATCTCCGTTTGTTTACTGTTCCGTTGCATGTTTACTCGCTGCCATATTTTATTCAGATTGCTATTACCACTCATATACATCCATATTACTTGTATTTCACTATCTCTTCGCCGAACTAGTGCACATATACATCTGACAAGTGTATTAGGTGTGTTGGGGACACAAGAGACTTCTTGTATTGTGATTGCAGGGTTGCTTGAGAGGGATATCTTTGACCTCTTCCTCCCTGAGTTCGATAAAACCTTGGGTGATCCACTTAAGGGAAACTTGTTGCTATTCTACAAACCTCTTCTCTTGGAGGCCCAACACTGTCTACAGGAAAAGAAGCGTGCGTAGACATCAGGCCTGTATTTACAAGAAAGTGAGTGGGAGCTCTGTAGCGTTCCTGATATTATATATAGATGACATATTATTGATTGGGAATGATATAGAACTATTAAGCAGTGTAAAAGGTTATTTGAATAATAGTTTTTCAATGAAAGACCTTGGTGAAGCATCGTACATATTAGGCATCAAGATTTATAGAGATAGATCAAGACGCCTAATAGGGCTTTCACATAGTACATACCTGGATAAGATTCTAAAGAAGTTTAGAATGGATGAAAGTAAGAAAGGGTTCTTACCTATGTTACCAGGCAAGGTCTTGAGTAAGACTCAAGGTCCGGCTACGGCAGAAGAAAGAGAAAGGATGAGTCAGATCCCCTATGCCTCGGCAGTAGGCTCTATCATGTATGCCATGCTATGTACTAGACCGGATATAGCACATGCTGTTAGTTTGACTAGCAGATATCAAAGTGATCCAGGAATGGAACACTGGACAGCAGTCAAGAATATCCTGAAGTACTTGAAAAGAACTAAGGATATGTTTCTTTGTTATGGAGGTGACCAAGAGCTCGTTGTAACCAGTTACACCGATGCAAGTTGGAACACTGATCCTGATGACTCTAAGTCTCAGTCTGGGTACGTGTTTATGTTGAATGGTGCTGCGATGGTGGGCAAGCTCGAAGCAGTGCACGGTGGTGAAGTCTTCAACAGAATCGGAGTACATAGCGGCTTCAGAGGCTTCATCAGAAGCGGTATGGATGAAGAGGTTCATTGTAGAGCTCGGTGTGGTTCCTAGTGCATTGGACCCACTAGTCATCTACTGTGACAACATGGGTGCCATCGCCAATGCACAAGAACCAAGGTCACACAAGAGGCTGAAGCATATCAAGCTGCGTTATCATTCGATTCGCGAGTACATCGAAGATGGAGAAGTAAAGATTTGCAAAGTACACACTGATCTGAATGTAGCAGATCCGTTGACTAAATCTCTCCCTAGGGCAAAGCATGACCAACACCAGAATGCCATGGGTGTTAGGTACCTTACAATGTAATCTAGATTATTGACTCTAGTGCAAGTGGGAGACTGTTGGAAATATGCCCAAGAGGCAATAATAAAAGTGGTTATTATGTATCTTTGTGTTTATGATAAATGTTTATATACCATGCTACAATTGTATTAACCGAAACATTGATACATGTGTGTTATGTAAACAACAATGAGTCCCTAGTAAGCCTCTTAACTAGCTTGTTGATTAATAGATGATAATAGTTTCATGATCATGAACATTGGATGTTATTAAAAACAAGGTTATGTCATTATATGAATGATGTAATGGACACACCCAATTAAGCGTAGCATAAGATCACGTTATTAAGTTATTTGCTATAAGCTTTCGATACATAGTTACCTAGTCCTTTCGACCATGAGATCATGTAAATCATTTATACCGGAAAGGTACTTTGATTACATCAAACGCCACTGCGTAAATGGGTGGTTATAAAGGTGGGATTAAGTATCCGGAAAGTATGAGTTGATGCATATGGATCAACAGTGGGATTAGTCCATCCCGATGACGGATAGATATACTCTGGGACCTCTCGGTGGAATGTCATCTAATAGCTTGCAAGCATATGAATGGTTCATAAGAGACCACATACCATAGTACGAGTAAAGAGTACTTGTCAGGAGACGAGGTTGAACAAGGTATAGAGATACCGATGATCAAACCTCGGACAAGTAAATTATCGTGTGACAAAGGGAATCGGTATCGTATGTGAATGGTTCATTCGATCACTAAGTCATCGTTGAATATGTGGGAGCCATTATGGATCTCCAGATCCCGCTATCGGTTATTGGTCGGAGAGAGTTCTCAACCATGTCTACATAGTTCGCGAACCGTAGGGTGACACACTTAAGGTTTGATGTCGTATTAGTAGATATTGAATATATGGAATGGAGTTCGAAGTTTTGTTCGGAGTCTCGGATGGGATCCCGGACATCACGAGGAGTTCCGGAATGGTCCGGAGAATAAGATTCATATATAGGAAGTCATTTTATAAGTTCGAAAATGATCCGGTGCATTTATGGAAGGTTCTAGAAGGTTCTAGAAAAGTCCGGAAGAAATCACTATGGAAGGCGGAGTCCCGGAGGGACTCCACCTAGCATGGCCGGCCAACCCTAGGGGGTGGATTCCCAGGTGGACTCCACCAAGGGTGGCCGGCCACCCCCCTCATGGAAGGGTGGGAGTCCCACTTGAGGTGGGAATCCCACCTTGGGTAGGTTTCCCTACACATGGAAGGTTTTCGGTTGGGGTCTTATTCGAAGACTTGTAGTCCAACACTTGGGGGTTCCACCTATATAATGAGGAGCAAGGGGAGGGGGCCGGCCACACCAAAGCCATAGCTGGCCGCACCCCTCATAGTAGCTGGCCACCCCCTCTCCCCAAACCCTAGCCGCCCCCTCCTCCTCCACCTCTCCCGCAACCGCTTAGCGAAGCTCCGCCGGAGATCTCCATCAACACCGCCACCACGCCGTCGTGCTGCCGGGATTCAAGGAGGAGCTACTACTTCCGCTGCCCGCTGGAACGGGGAGAAGGACGTCGTCTTCATCAACACCGAACGTGTGACCGAGTACGGAGGTGCTGCCCGATTGTGGCACCGTCAAGATCTTCTACGCATTTTTGAAAGCGGCAAGTGATCGTCTACTGCTGCGCGTGGTTGACGTATGTCTTTCCGTTCAACACGCGTCCGTTGGGAACCCCAAGAGGAAGGTGTGATGCGTACAGCAGTAAGTTTTCCCTCAGTAAGAAACCAAGGTTTATCGAACCAGTAGGAGCCAAGAAGCACGTTGAAGGTTGATGGCGGCGAGATGTAGTGCGGCGCAACACCAGGGATTCTGGTGCCAACGTGGAACCTGCACAACACAACCAAAGTACTTTGCCCCAACGAAACAGTGAGGTTGTCAATCTCACCGGCTTGCTGTAACAAAGGATTAGATGTATAGTGTGGATGATGATTGTTTGCAGAAAACAGTAGAACAAGTATTGCAGTAGATTGTATTCGATGTAAAAGAATGGACCGGGGTCCACAATTCACTAGAGGTGTCTCTCCCATAAGATAAATAGCATGTTGGGTGAACAAATTACAGTTGGGCAATTGACAAATAGAGAGGGCATGACAATGCACATACATGATATGATGAGTATAGTGAGATTTAATTGGGCATTACGACAAAGTACATAGACCGCTATCCAGCATGCATCTATGCCTAAAAAGTCCACCTTCAGGTTATCATACGAACCCCTTTCAGTATTAAGTTGCAAACAACAGACAATTGCATTAAGTATGGTGCGTAATGTAATCAATAACTACATCCTCGGACATAGCATCAATGTTTTATCCCTAGTGGCAACAACACATCCACAACCTTAGAACTTTCTGTCATTGTCCCTGATTTAATGGAGGCATGAACCCACTATCGAGCATAAATACTCCCTCTTGGAGTTAAGAGTAAAAACTTGGCCAGAGCCTCTACTAATAACGGAGAGCATGCAAGATCATAAAAAACACATAGGTAATAGATTGATAATCAACATAACATAGTATTCTCTATCCATCGGATCCCAACAAACACAACATATAGCATTACAGATAGATGATCTCGATCATGTTAGGCAGCTCACAAGACCCGACAATGAAGCACATAAGGAGAAGACGACCATCTAGCTACTGCTATGGACCCATAGTCCAGGGGTGAACTACTCACTCATCACTCCGGAGGCGACCATGGCGGTGAAGAGTCCTCCGGGAGATGATTCCCCTCTCCGGCAGGGTGCCGGAGGCAATCTCCTGAATCCCCCGAGATGGGATTGGCGGCGGCGGCGTCTCTGGTAGGTTTTCCGTATCGTGGCTCTCGGTACTGGGGGTTTCGCGACGAAGACTATATGTAGGCGGAAGGGCAGGTCAGGGGGCCGCACGGGGGCCCCACACAACAGGCCGGCGCGGGCCCCCCTTGGGCCGCGCCGCCCTACTGTGGCGGCGCCCCGTGGCCCCACTTCGTCTCCTCTTCGGTCTTCTGGAAGCTTCGTGGCAAAATAGGCCCCTGGGCGTTGATTTCGTCCAATTCCGAGAATATTTCCTTACTAGGATTTCTGAAACCAAAAACAGCAGAAAACAGCAACTGGCTCTTCGGCATCTCGTTAATAGGTTAGTGCCGGAAAATGCATAAATATGACATAAAGTATGCATAAAACATGTAGATATCATCAATAATGTGGCATGGAACATAAGAAATTATCGATACGTCGGAGACGTATCATCTACCGCAGCAACAAGAGCCTCCTCTTGTAGGCTTTGGAAATCTTCAAGGGTTAGTCTCGTTCATCCCCTCGTTGCTCCCGTCTTCTAGATTGCATCTTGGCTTGGATTGCGTTCTCGCGGTAGGATTTTTTTTGTTTTCTATGCAATGAATCCCTACAGTAGCGTGGTACCCAAGTCTTCCACAGGTAAATTGTGCTTAAGCATCTCCGGTTGATGAAGAAGAATCTCATCAATCTCCTCCATAAATATCTCACTTTTGTGCTCCTCCATATATTGCTGCAAAGCATTGTTAGGAGCAAGAGCAATAGAGGCAAGTTATTCAACTCTAAAATCTTCATTAGCCAATTCAGTTTCATAAGGAGCTTTAGCAAACTTAGAAAAATTAAACTCATAAGACTCTCCATCAAATTTAGTAAGAATTTTCTCCTTCTTACAATCTATAACAGCACCACAAGTATTCAAGAAAGGTCTACCAAAAAATAGAGGACAAGTCTTACTAGCAGCTGAACCAAGTACTAGAAAATCAGCAGGATATTTAGTCTTACCACATAAAACTTCCACATCTCTAACAATACAAATTGGAGAGATGGTCTCTCTATTAGCAAGCTGAATAGCCACATTAATTTCTTCAAGTTCACAAGAACCAATTTGATGCATAATTTCCCTATAAAGCTCATAAGGAATAGCACTAGAACTTGCACCAATATCGCATAAGCCATAATAGCAATGATCACATATTCTAACAGAAAGCACATGAACACTAGTTTTCTTGGATTTACTTGGATGTGAAACAATATTAGAAGCATCTTCACAAAATATAATATGTTCATCTTCTACATTTTCAGTAACCAAGTCCTTCACTATTGCTACCGCAAGTTCAATAGTTATTTCTTCATTAGGTTTTATACCTTTCTTTATACTTTTATTAAGCACATTAGTTACAATAGAATGTTCCTTTACCTTGGCAGGGAAGGGTACTTTCTCAATATAAGGTTCAAGCAAAACACGATCAGCAGTACAAACTTCAATATTTCTAGTAGAAACACAACTAACAATATCCTTATAAGGTGCATGATACTTGTTCCACTCCTTTTTGGGAACATCAAGATAAGAGGCAAAAGCCTTAAAACAATTTGCAAGAATTTGAGAATCAATACCATAAACAACACTAGTATTACGAAAGTCATCAGTTTGCATAAAAGATTGAATGCATTCATAATCGTAATTAATACCTGATTTTCTTCCTTTATCATTCTCCCATCCTTCAGTATTTTCCTGTATGCAGCCGAGAAGATCCCATTTAGCTTCTTCCTTCATATGTGTAAATGATCCAGAACAAGAAGCATCCAATAAATCCTTATTATGAAGAGAAAGCCTCGCATAGAAGTTATTAACAACTAATATTACTAGGGAGCTCATGAATGGGACATTTAAGCATTAGCGAATTCAATCTCCCCCACAATTGGTCAATACTCTCTCCATCTTGAGGCTAGAAATTATATATTTGATTCCGATCTTTATGAATCTCACTTGGAGGATTGAATTTAGAATAAAAGAGAGGTACAATTTACTCCAATCCAATAGATCGACCATTCTTTAGCATTTTATACCATTCCGCAGCTCTTTCCATAAGTGATAAAGAGAATAATTTCCTCTTAACTTGGTCCATTGAGATACCTGCACACTTGAACAACTCACATAATTCATGTCTAAAGAGTAAATGATCACCTGGATGGACAGTTCCATCTCCATAATAGCACTTATTCATAACATGTTCAACAATTTTCATATGTATTTTAAAAGGATCCAATTGAGCACGCGGTGGTTCATCCACTACCGTAACAGTGGTAGTAGTAATTCCAAATAGAGAGTCAAACTGATATGCCTCCATAATGAAATAAATCAGTAGCAGACTGAAATAAAAACATCACTTACAGTAAAAGTTACCTTTACCAATTCCACTCTTCAATAGCGCTAAGATCCCCAGCAACGGCACCAGAAAATAGTCTTGATGACCCACCGTGTATCGTAGTACTTTCGATAAATAAGAGTATCGAACCGAACGAGGAGCAGAAGGTGTTGACAAGCAGTTTTGATCGAGGATTCACTGTAAACACTAGCAAACAGGTTTGCAGGGGTATTTGGTATTGCAGATAAATAAACTACGAGTAAATAAAATGCAATAATAATAATTGCTGCGAGTGGCCCAATCTTTTTTACAGCAAAGGACAAGCCGGTTATTTTACTTATGATGAACAAACGTTCCTGAGGACACGCGGGAATTACGTCAAGTGCTTTCGCTTCACATAGTTGAATAATATTCAATGGTTTGATAAGTGTTGTGTGGGCGAACCTATGGTAATGCACTACCCCGTACTTGGACTAATGCATACTTGTGATTATACCTCTTGCAAGAAGATGCAAGTACAAGAAATTAATTAAGATAAATCTAACCACAACCTTAAACTTTGAGATTCTACACTCTCTTGTGCACCGGTTTCCTAACAGGGGTTTGGGTTTCTGTCCTCCCGCAACCCCACAATTAGTAGCCAAATACACAATGCATTCCCCTAGGCCCATAAAGGTGAAGTATCATGTAGTCGATGTTCACATGACACCACTAGAAGAATAGCACCACAACTTAAATATCAAATCATTGCATATTACTCAACACAGTTCCACTACTAATAGCATGACTTCTCCCATGTCCTCAAGAACTAAACGAACCACTCACGAGACATCATATGGATCATGATCAGAGGTGATATGATGATGAATAACAATCTGGACATAAACTTAATTCACTGGTTTCACTCAATAGCATCAACTACAAAGAGTAATCAACACCGGAAAAGTTTCCCCTATGAACTAGACAAGTATTGAACCCAGTATCTTACAGCGGGATGGCGTGGAGGCGGCGGTGATGATGATATGACTAGTGCACGCAAGAGAAGGACATGCAGCGAGCCAGTATGTGCTTAGTACAGGTTTCATATCTTATCTTGTGCTTATTTCTGCTACATGCTGTTATCTGATCTCTACATTGCATAATACATGTTTGAATAGTTCATTGTTGTAACTATGTTTGTAATATTACCAGAATGCAGTTGTAATGAAGCAGTCATCATTAGAAGATATGCACCAAAAAAGGATCTGTAGCGAGCCTGTGCAACATTATGATGTAAGTTTGTTCTTAGTACAAGTTCCATACATTTTCTTGTGCTTATTTTTGCAACTTTTTATTATCTTATATCTACATTCCATAATACATGTTTGAATAGTTCACTGTTGTAACTATGTTTGCAATATTACTAGAATGCAGTTGTAATGAAGCAATCCTTAGTAGAAGATAGAGGGCAAAAAGGTTCTATAGTGAGCCTATGCAACGATATAATGTAAGTCTGTGCTTAGTACTTGTGACTATCTCATATCGACAATGCTTAATACATGTTTGCATAGTTCATCGTTTAACTCTTTTGGCAATATTATCATAATGCAGTTGTAATGATGCAATCCTCATTAGAAGAGAGGCCCACAAAAAGTTCTGACATTTCTTCTGATGCATCCTCCCATAGCCGTCAACCTAGACTATTCCTTTCATCAAATAGTAAATATCTCAAGGTTGTACTATATGAAAGACATGGTGTTGCTGATCTAAGATCTGTAGCTGATGTGTTGAAAAAGAGTACACAAGATTCAATCAAGGCGATTGCCAATTATTAGCGTGTTATTGATGATGCTAATAGAAGCCCTTCATGATTATATGTATTTTTTTATTTGGGCACATTAATTGCCTTGTAATTTTCCTCATTATTTTATTTGTGTATGTAATTGGGTATATCATTGCTATCAACTTTTAATTGTAATTAGCTTTCGTAATAAGTTTAGTAGGCCCATGAAATTTAATGGGCCTTCTCATAAACCTAACTGGGCCAACCCAGAATGCAAGTTGACTAGTCAAACGACCAGGGCCCTACCACTTACTTACTGGGCCGCCCAGTTATTGTAGTGTGGGCCCCACTTTTATTTTGGTTCGGTCCACTGACTTATTGGGCCATCCCACTTGCTTTAAGGTGGACCCCACTTACTAACTGTGCCGGCCCGATAACAGGAAAGTGAGCCCCACGTTCTTATTAGGCCAGCCCACTTGCTTTAAGGTGGACCCCACTTACTAACTGGGTCGGCCCAATAATAGGAAAGTGCGCCCCATTTTTATTTTGGGCCGGCCCACTGACTTATTGGGCCAACCCACTTGCTTTAAGGTGGACCCCACTTACTAACTGGGTAGGCCCGATAACAGGAAAGTGGGCCCCACATGCTTATTGGGCTGGCCTGTTTGTCTGTTGACCGGTCAAATAAAAACATTTGGACCGGTCCACATACTTATTGGGCCAGCCAGATTTTCCTGTTGATGGGTCAAACAAAGACATTCGGCCCAGCCCACATGACTATTGGGTTGACCCATTTATCATGTTGACCGATCAAACGAAGACATTCGGCCCGGCCTACCTGTTCAGTGGGCCCGCCCAACTATCCTTTTGACCGGTCAAACGAAGGCATTCGGCCCGGCCCACGTGCTTAGTGGGCCGGCCCATTTAAGTTTTGACCAGTTAACCTTAGAGATTAGGCCCGGCCCACATACCTAATAGACCAGCCCAGTTATATAGTTGATCGGTCAAACTAAGCTGGCCCGACCGGCATACTAAATGGGCCGGCATGCTTAAGGCGCAGCAGGCCTTGTGTGGGCCTACCATCTACCACGGGGTTTCAGCCGGTTAACAGTGTTAACTGACAGTTAACGGCGTCTGCCACGTGTTAGTTTGCATGACGTCAACAGTCAACAGCCTCCCGAAAACTCTTCTGTAACGGTCTGATTTTCCGTGGCCAAAGGGCGCCCAAACGCGACGCAGCAAAAAATTTGTGGTAGGCCTTTACCTGACGCAGTATGGACCACAGAACTCATATCGTCGGCTTAGGCCCATAGGCGACGAAAAAGGGGCCATACCTGAAAAAATTTGATGTTAAGGATCAGAACTTTTCTTGTAGTGTAAGAAAAAGTTTGTGTTAAACTTTCCAGCTTATATTTCTGTTGTTTTTATTAAATATGAAAAATTACGAGATGAAAACGGGAGGGGGGGGGGGAGACGGCGCCCGAGGGCACCACACCACCCCTAAGCGCGGGCCGGCCTCAGGCCGCGCCTAGGCCTGGTGTGGGAGCCCTAGAGCTCCTCTCCGACCCGGTTCCGCCATGTACCTTCCTTTCGTTACGAAACTTTTTTCTATATAATCCCAGATCCCCCGAGGTCCGTATATCGTGTTCTCGTTGTGTTTTTGTTTCGATATGTTTTTTTCCAGATGTCATCCCGGGGCTCATCTTCAGAGGATCACGAGCTGCGGCGCATGCGTGAGCTCCTCCGTTATCTTGATCGGGGGACCCTTGTTGGACGGATGGAGGAAGTAAAGGAGATATCATCAAGCAAAGAGGAACACATTGCTGCAGGATCAAGGGCAAGAAAACCTACCCTTGTACGATCAATTAACGGTGGACGTGCTTTTTCTCATAATAGGCAGGGACCAATACCACCAGTTCCAGACCTCAGTTCTTTCCCTGTAGCAGAGGAAGCCATTCGAGTCACCGATGAGTTTTGTGATGAATATCATGCTCCGAGGAAGGAGGTGGAGATTCTTCGAGAGGAGAACAACAGGCTTCGCAGGATGTTGGAGAATTTTCTTACTCTAATCATGGACCTACCACCACCGAAGGAGTAATTCGTCATTGGTATTGGCATCCCATTGGCTTGTTCCATGCTTGGGGGAGTGTCGCGCTATCACACTATTATATTTTATCATTTTACTTTTTAGTAGAGTCATATCATGAGTAGTGAAGTTATCATATAGAATATTTTGCAGTGTGGAAGTATCTCTCCTTTAGTCGATTATCTATCTATCCCTTGGTGTGAGTTGTCGTTATGAAATATTAATGAGAAGTTTTATCATTTACTTTCTACACCTTATTTTAGTCTGTAATTTCTGTCATATGATTAATCTTGTGTTTAGTATTGGTATCACTTTGGGAGCATCAAGTAATTCTAGTTGGTCTTGGCAAACTTAGCATTGGTCAGTAGCAACAATACTTTGAGGCTTAATTGAAAAGATAGAAATACATGTAGATACATTATTCCATTATCTTTCTTTCTTGTTGGCTCATAAGCTTAGTATTCTCAAGTTAAAATCGTTTGTACTTCCAAGGAAGATTGCATGATTGTTTTCTATCACATATATTGTTTGTTTCATGCAACTCTTATTCTTGCTACCCAGCTTTGCTATCCAAAGACATGTACTGAGAGGGAATACTTCTCGTGCATCCAAACCTTGAACCAAAACCCAATGCTATTTGTGTCCACTATATCAACCTATATGTGGTATTTCACAGCCACTCCAAAGTGAATTTCTTGTGTGCTACCTTTAAACCTTCAAACGTTATTACCTTTTTTGTGTTTTGTTTTAGCTGGTGAGGAAGTGTTGAATGCTTTATCTTCTCTTTCATATTTATTATGGCTTCGCACCTTGACTAGCATGCACAATGTGCTAATCCTTAATTTTGCAAAAGAGCAAGCGCGGGTGCCCAACCCACTAAAATATAAATTGAACCAATAATCCAAATCTCCTAACACTATGTACTTGAGAAATCATGAACCTAGCTTGTTCAAACAAAAGAGAAGAGGAACTTTATTGTTCTCTCTATGGGAGCCGCTCTTCAAGCCATTAAACATGAAAAGATGATAAATCATTTGATGCCATTCGTTGACATAGACATACACCACTCTAAAAATTACATTTTCATACATCTGATTCATTTAAAACAAAAGGCTCTAGCACATGAGTAATCTTGTTTCCCTCTGCGAAGGGCCTATATTTTACTTTCATGTTGAGTAAGTAAACCTATTCCCCTGTATCTCAAGCAAGCATTTGAGTTGTTGTGATCCAACCATTTATGTGTGTTGATGCATTCAATCATATTTTTTTATCCTTTCTTGTGTAGCATAATGCTTTTATCTGAATGAATATAACGTTGAAAGCTATCTATGATTGTAAAGAGACTATACTTATTGAGCATGTGATTTCTACAATATAAGCTCTAATATAAATACTCCGCTCGAAAGATAAGTACAATCTGTTAATTTTTCTCTGACCAAGAACGAAAGTTTGCCATCACCAATTATGATTTTCTCTGTGCACTTCTATTAGTGACTCCTTACTCTTTGCAAGTTGAATTATATAAGAGGAAGTTGTTTTATATGATGACTTGTGTATTGGTAAGTATGATGCTTCTTATCCATATTTTGTTTATCGACGCTTCACTCCATAAACCCGTGGTCTAGTTTACTAAGTTCAGATTTCGCTTGGGGACAAGCGAGGTCTAAGCTTGAGGGGAGTTGATACGTTCAAATTGCATCACTATTTTATATCATAATTTACTATTATTCATTGATATATTTCATATTTAGAGATGATACTTATGTCATTTCATCTATTTTTGCATGTTTGATGATTATTGGAGAATTAACTGCCGGAATCAGAATTCTGCTGGAAAAAGGACCGTCAAGATACCATGTTTATGAAGAACAAAATTCTCAGAAAATACCCAGAAACTCCTATTTTGCCATATGTCGGAGGAAGCCAGAAGAGGAGCCTGAGGTGGGCCGGGGCCCACACCACCCCTAGGCGCGGGCCACCCCCTGGCCGCGCCTAGGCATGGTGTGGTGGCCCTGGCGCACCTATGACATTGATCCTTCGCGTATTTCATCCCCCTGAGAACCCTCAGACTGGTGTAGCAAACAGAGAAATACTATGTCGCCGCTATGGGGTGGAAAACCACAGAGAGAGAAAAGCTCTCCGGCAGGCAGAAATCTGCTGGGGAAATTCCTTCCTGGAGTAGGGAAATCGTCGCCATCATCACCGTTATCGAGCTAGATGATACGTCTCAAACGTATCTATAATTTCTTATGTTCCATGCTAGTTTTATGACAATACCTACATGTTTTGCTCACACTTTATAATGTTTTTATGCATTTTCCGGAACTAACCTATTAACAAGATGCCAAAGTACCAGTTCCTGTTTTTTGCTATTTTTGGTTCCAGAAAGGCTGTTCGGGCAATATTCTCGGAATTGGACGAAACGAAAGCCAAACATCTTATTTCACCGAGACGGACCAGAACACCGAAGGGGAGACGGAGAGGAGGCCCAGGGCCCCCAGACCACAGGGCCGCGCGGGTGGACCCCTGGCCACGCCGGCCTATGGGGAGGGCGCCCTGGTGCCCCTCCGATGCCGCCTCTTCGCCTATAAAGTACCTCGCGACCTAAAAACGCGACACCGATTGACGAAACTCCAGAAAGACTCCAGGGACGCCGCCGCCATCGCGAAACTCCAATTCGGGGGACAGAAGTCTCTGTTCCGGCACGCCGCCGGGACGGGGAATTGCCCCAGGAGTCATCTCCATCGACACCACCGCCATCTTCATCGCCGTTGCTGTCTCCCATGATGAGGAGGGAGTAGTTCTCCCCCGAGGCTGAGGGCTCTACCGGTAGCTATGTGGTTCATCTCTCTCTCCCATGGTGTGATCTTTATGTGATCATGAGCTTTGTATCACTATTAATCTATGTGCTACTCTAGTGATGTTATTAAAGTAGTCTATTCCTCCTCCATGATGTAATGTTGACAGTGTGTGCATCATGTAGTACTTGGCGTAGGTTATGATTGTAATCTCTTGTAGATTATGAAGTTAACTATTACTATGATAGTATTGGTGCGATCTATTCCCCCTTTCATAGCTATTGTTGGCAGTGTGTATGCTATGTTAGTACTCGGTCTAAATTGCAACGGTCTATTATGCACTCTAGAGGTTACTTTAATATGAACTCCGGATGTTGTGGAGCTTGTTTAATCTGGCTTGAGGTGTGCTTTTGTAGCCCTACACAATGAATGGTGTTTGTTATCCAACAAGAGAGTGTAGAGAAAGTAGCATTTATTTATCCAGTTATGTGATCATTGTTGAGAGTGTCCACTAGTGAAAGTATGATCCCTAGGCCTTGTTTCTAAGCATTGAAACACCGTTTCCAACAAGTTATTTTACATGTTTGCTTGCTGCCATCTTTATTTCAGATTGCAATTACTACTTACAATCATCCATATTACTTGTATTTCACTATCTCTTCGCCGAACTAGTGCACCTATACATCTGACAAGTGTATTAGGTGTGTTGGGGACACAAGAGACTTCTTGTATCGTAATTGCAGGGTTGCTTGAGAGGGATATCTTTGACCTCTACCTCCCTGAGTTCGATAAACCTTGGGTGATTCACTTAAGGGAAACTTGCTGATGTTCTACAAACCTCTGCTCTTGGAGGCCCAACACCTCTACGTGAATAGAAGCGTGCGTAGACATCAAGCTATTTTCTGGCGCTGTTGCCGGGGAGGTAAGGTAAAAGGTATTCACATCCTCCGACTACTAAGCTATTTCCTAGCACTGTTGCCAGTGTGTGAGTGCTCGAAGTTATTTCCTTTAGATCCTGCAATTGCATCTTTTTGTTTCTTGTTTTTATTTTTCACTAGTTAGGCATAATGGAAAACAACAATGAGTTTTTAATCTTTTTCCTGAGTTAATACATGAATTGTGTGATGCGAAAATTAAAAAATCTATGGAACCTTATTTGCATGCTAGTAGCAATGTTATTAGTATGAACGCAATTACTGCTAATGCTATGGAGAAGTCTAAGCTTGGGGAAGCTAGTTTTTATGATCTTTTTAGCTTCCCATCTTTAGGGGAGAAAATTTTCTCTGATAATACTTTATCTCCCATATGCGATAACTCTAATGATGCTTATGATATTTTAAATCCACCTGTTGAAATTATTCCATAGAAAATACCTATGAAAATTATTGAACGTGTTATGGATAACCGCTATGAAGGGGATAGAACTGTCCATCCCGGAGATCATTTACTGTTTTTGCATGAATTATGCGGGTTATTCAAGTGTGCAGGTATCTCTATGGATGAAGTGAGGAAGAAACTATTCTCTATGTCGTTGTCTGGTAAAGCGACGGATTGGTATAAATTGATGAAGAATATGCATTCTCTTGATTGGGAGGATATTATGCCTCTATTTTATTCTAAATTCTATCCTCCAAGTGAAATTCACAAAGACCGAAACCGCATATATAATTTCTGGTCTCATGATGGAGAGAGTATTGCCCAAGCATGGGGGAGATTGAAGTCTTTAATGCTCAAGTGCCCCATTCATTGATAATTTCTATGCAAGACTTTCTTTTCAAGATAAAACCTTGCTGGATACTACTTGTTCTGGATCATTCACGCGCAATAAAGAAGAGTTTAAAAGGGACCTTTTTGATCAGATTCAGGAGAACGCTGAAGATTGGGAGAACGACAAAGGTAAAGAATCAGGTACAAACTATGAATACGAATGCATTAAGTCTTTCACTGAAACTGTTGATTTTCAAGAGCTTAGTGCTAAATATGGTCTTGATCCTCAAATTATGGTTGATTGCTATAGGGCCTTTGCTTCTCATATTAATGTTCCTAAAGAAAACTGGTACATGTATCATGAACCTTTTAAAGACACTTGCATGGAAAATAAAATTGTTGTTAATGATTGCAATAGACATGCCCAAACTTCTTATAAGCATGTTAATTTTTGTGGAATGCATAGACCTTGTGGAATTAATCAAATCGAAGATGAATATTGTATCCATCATAGGAATGAAAAAACTAGAAAGTGGTTTAGGGCTCTAGATGATCTTGGTGAAAAAGTTTATGCCCTCTCTATCCTTTTATTTGTGAACTTTGCCATAGAGTGGGTCATTTTAATTTTCAATGCTCCTCCAATGATAATTCGAACCCCATGAGTGCTGCAAATTTGTATTGTGATGATGAAATCCTTCCTAATCAGCATGATGAACTTACTTTATTTGTGGGGTGTGAAGAGTTATCAAGAAAAATTTCTTTGTTAGATATGAATGATCTTGATATTAATAGTGTCCTGCATGGGTGTCTTTCTTATTGCATTGATAATTGCCATACAAATACTTACATACAAAATATTTTAGAAGATGACACTTTGCCAAAATATGATAGGACCGCTGTGTGTTTTGAACTTATTAATGAAAAGGAGGAATCCTCCCAAGTTTCTTCTATTGTTTCTGGAAATAAATCAGGTTATGTGGAGAAGCCTCCCATCAAGCCTCTCCCTCCTAAAGAAGGGAACGAGGAGAAGGAGAAGAAGAAGAAGGGAACGAAGAAGAAGAAGAAGTGGGGGAATAAAAAGAAAGAGGTAACGGCATATCCCCGCGTGTATGAGATAACGATAGGTAACCGTAAGTATGTTGCTCCTAATGATTATTATGATAATGAATCTGAGTACAATGATCTTCCTATGCCCTTTACCTACATTAGTGATCATGATTTGAAAGAGCACACTACTTTTGATATTGAAAATCTCTAGGAAACTAATTCTGAAAATGATGATGTTAATAATTGCCATAGTATTAGTACTATCCATGCTTCTTCCCATAATGATATAGAAAGCTCTAAGCTTGGGGATGAGGTGTTTGAAAATCCTTTTGCTACTGATGATTATATGCTTGATACATATCCTTCTAGTAACAATGATGGCAAGGTTACATATGAACATACTGTGGAGGATAACTATTCTATTTCTTATGATGACACTATGCCTCCAATCTTTTACAATTATTATAAAGAATGCTATGACATAGGTTATAATCACCCTTATGAAACTTGTCATAGTTATGATGGGATTGCCAAAAACCATTCCCTTAGTATGTAACTTGTTTATCATGTTCAAATTCTTGATAATGATCCTGCTCCAATTACTATCAATGAGAAGAATTCTTCTTATGCCAAAATTAATGATACTTTTATGCATATGAACCATGATAAGAATGTTTTAAGTGATGGTTATATTGTGGATTTCATCAATGATGCTACTGGAAGTTATTATGAGAGAGGGAAACATGGTTATATGCATCTTAATAATATTAAGTTTCCCCTCTTTATGTTGAGAATCTTGAAGTTACTCGTGTTTTATCTTCTTATGCTTGTCACTTTGCTCCTCATGAATTTATTTGTGTATAAGATTCCTTTTCATAGGAAGTGGGTTAGGCTTAAATTTGTTTCATACTTGCTTTTTGATGCTCTCTTTGCTTCAACTATCATTCTTATGTGAGCATCATTAAAATTACTGAGCCCATCTTAATGGCTATAAAGAAAGCACTTCTTGGGAGATAACCCATGTATTTATTTTGCTACTGTTTTGTTGTGTCTTGGAAGTTGTTACTACTGTAGCAACCTCTCCTTATCTTTATTTTATTGCATTGTTGTGCCAAGTAAAGTCTTTGATAGTAGGGTTGATACCAGATTTGGATTACCGCGCAGAAACAGATTTCTTACTGTAACGAAATTGAGCAGCCCCGTCTGTAGGTAACTCAGAAAAATCTGCCAATTTACGTGCATGATCCTCAGATACTTACGCAACTTTCATTCAATTTGAGATTTTTCATATGAGCAAGTTAAGTGCCCCAGGAAAATTCATCTTTACGGACTGTTCTATTTTGACAGATTCTGCCTTTTGTTTCGCATTGCCTATTTTGCTATGTTTGATGGATTTCTTTGTTCCATTAACTTTCAGTAGCTTTGTGCAATGTCCAGAAGTGTTAAGAATGATTATGTCACCTCTGAATATGTGAATTTTAGATTATGCACTAACCCTCTAATGAGTTTGTTTTGAGTTTGGTGTGGAGGAAGTTTTCAAGGGTCAAGAGAGGAGGATGATACAATATGATCAAGAAGAGTGAAAAGTCTAAGCTTGGGGATACCCCCGTGGTTCATCCCTGCATATTTTAAGAAGACTTAAGCATCTAAGCTTGGGGATGCCCAAGGCATCCCATCTTCATCGACAACTTATCAGGTCACCTCTAGTGAAACTATATTTTTATTCCGTCACATCTTATGTGCTTTACTTGGAGCGTCTGTGTGTTTTATTTTCGTTTTGTTATTTTCATTCTCTGAGTAAATTCGGATCCTAGCAATCCATGTGTGGGAGAGAGACACGCTCCGCTTTTTCATATTGAACACTGGTGTTCTTAGTTTTACTTTTAGTGTTCATGGCGAAAGTTGAAAGCTGCTTCGTTCATTGTTATTTGGTTGGAAACAGAAAATGCTTCATGTGGTAGTTGGTATATTGTCTTGAATAATTTGATACTTGGCAATTGTTGTGCTCAAATAGATCATGTTTAAGCTCTTGCATCATGTACTTTGCACCTATTAATGAAGAACTACCATAGAGCTTGTTGAAATTTGGTTTGCATGATTGGTCTCTCTAGAGTCTAGATATTTTTTGGTGAGGTGTTTGAACAACAAGGACGACAGTGTAGAGTCTTATAATGCTTGCAATATGTTCTTATGTAAGTTTTTCTGTACCGGTTCATACTTGCGTTTGCTTCAAACAACCTTGCTAGCCAAAGCCTTGTATTGAGAGGGAATTCTTCTCGTGCATCCAAATCCTTGAGCCAAAACCTATGCCATTTTTGTCCACCATACCTACCTACTACATGGTATTTCTCTGCCATTCCAAAGTAAATTACTTGAGTGCTACCTTTAAAATTTCATTCTTTGTCTTTGCAATATATAGCTCATGGGAAAATAGCTTAAAAACTATTGTGGTAAATAATATGTAGCTTATGTATATTATTTCTTATAAGTTGCTTGTTGAGCGGTAACCATGTTTCTGGGGACGCCATCAACTATTACACCTTTGTTGAATATCATGTGAGTTGCTATGCATGTTCGTCTTGTCTGAAGTAAGGGTGATTTATCATGATCAAATGGTTTGAGTATGCATATTGTTAGAGAAGAACATTGGGCCGCTAACTAAAGCCATGTATCATGGTGGAAGTTTCAGTTTGGACAATTAATCCTCAATCTCTTATGAGAATATTATTTGTTGTTGAATGCTTATGCATTAAAGAGGAGTCCATTATCTGTTTTCTATGTTGTCCCGGTATGGATGTCTAAGTTGAGAATAATCAAAAGCGAGAAATCCAATGCGAACTTTCTTCTTAGACCTTTGTACAGGCGGCATAGAGGTACCCCTTTGTGACACTTGGTTGAAACATATGTTATGCAATGATAATCCATGTAAATCCAAGCTAATTAGGACAAGGTGCGAGCACTATTGGTATTCTATGCACGAGGCTTGCAACTTATAGGATGTCTTATGCATAACACATATGAATTATTACTACCGTTGACAAAATTGTTTCTTTGTTTTCAAAATAAAAGCTCTAGCACAAAAATAGTAATCCCTGCTTCCCTCTGCGAAGGGCCTTTCTTTTACTTTATGTTGAGTCAGTTTACCTATTTCTTTCTATCTTAGAAGCAAACACTTGTGTCAACTGTGTGCATTGATTCCTACATACTTGCTTATTTGCATTCATCATATTACTTTGTGTTGACAATTATCCATGAGATATACATGTTGAAGTTGAAAGCAACTGCTGAAACTTATATCTTCCTTTGTGTTGCTTCAAAACTTTCTACTAAGAATTTATTGCTTTATGAGTTAACTCCTATGCAAGTCTTATTGATGCTTGTCTTGAAAGTACTATTCATGAAAAGTCTTTGTTATACGATTCAATTGTTTAATCATTGTCTTTACCATTGCTTCGAATCACTGCATTCATCTCATATGCTTTACAATAGTATTGATCAAGATTATGATAGCATGTCACTTCAGAAATTATCTTTGTTATCGTTTACCTACTCGAGGGCGAGTAGGAACTAAGGTTGGGGATGCTTGATACGTCTCAAACGTATCTATAATTTCTTATGTTCCATGCTAGTTTTATGACAATACCTACATGTTTTGCTCACACTTTATAATGTTTTTATGCATTTTCCGGAACTAACCTATTAACAAGATGCCGAAGTGCCAGTTCCTGTTTTCTGCTGTTTTTGGTTCCAGAAAGGCTGTTCGGGCAATATTCTCGGAATTGGACGAAACGAATGCCAAACATCTTATTTCACCGAGACGGACCAGAACACCGAAGGGGAGACGGAGAGGAGGCCCAGGCCCTCCAGACCACAGGGCCGCGCGGATGGACCCCTGGCCGCGCCGGCCTATGGGGAGGGCGCCCTGGTGCCCCTCCGACGCCGCCTCTTCGCCTATAAAGTCCCTCGCGACCTAAAAACGCGACACCGATTGATGAAACTCCAGAAAGACTCCAGGGACGCCGCTGCCATCGCGAAACTCCAATTCGGGGGACAGAAGTCTCTGTTCCGGCACGCCGCCGGGACGGGGAATTGCCCCCGGAGTCATCTCCATCGACACCACCGCCATCTTCATCGCCGTTGCTGTCTCCCATGATGAGGAGGGAGTAGTTCTCCCCCGAGGCTGAGGGCTCTACGGTAGCTATGTGGTTCATCTCTCTCTCCCATGGTGTGATCTTTATGTGATCATGAGCTTTGTATCACTATTACTCTATGTGCTACTCTAGTGATGTTATTAAAGTAGTCTATTCCTTATCCATGATGTAATATTGACAGTGTGTGCATCATTGCTGGCGTGTAGTTGACGTGGGAGTTAGAGATCTTTGCGGTGTAACTTTTCGTCAGATCCCCGGCAACGGCGCCAGAAATTTAGCTTGACACGCGTACAGCATGCGACCGTTGGGAACCCCAAGTGGAAGGTGTGATGCGTACAACAGTAAGTTTCCCTTAGTTAGAAACCAAGGTTTATCGAACCAGTAGGAGTCAAGAAGGACGTTGAAGGTTGATGGCGGCGAGATGTAGTGCGGCGCAACACCAGGGATTCCGGCGCCAACGTGGAACCTGCACAACACAAACCAAGTACTTTGCCCCAACGAAACAGTGAGGTTGTCAATCTCACCGGCTTGCTGTAACAAAGGATTAGATGTATAGTGTGGATGATGATTGTTTGCAGAAAACAGTAGAACAATTGCAGTAGATTGTATTTCAAATGTAAAAAATTGACCGGGGTCCACAGTTCACTAGTGGTGTCTCTCCCATAAGATAAATAGCATGTTGGGTGAACAAATTACAGTTGGGCAATTGACAAATAGAGAGGGCATGACCATGCACATACATGATATGATGAGTATTGTGAGATTTAATTGGGCATTACGACAAAGTACATAGACCGCTATCCAGCATGCATCTATGCCTAAAAAGTCCACCTTCAGGTTATCATCCGAACCCCTTCCAGTATTAAGTTGAAAACAACAGACAATTGCATTAAGTATGGTGCGTAATGTAATCAATAACTACATCCTCGGACATAGCATCAATGTTTTATCCCTAGTGGCAACAGTACATCCATAACCTTAGAGGTTTCTGTCACTCCCAGTTCACGGAGACATGAACCCACTATCGAGCATAAATACTCCCTCTTGGAGTTAAGAGTAAAAACTTGGCCAGAGCCTCTACTAATAACGGAGAGCATGCAAGATCATAAACAACACATAGGTATAAATTGATAATCAACATAGCATAGTATTCTCTATCCATCGGATCACAACAAACACAACATATAGCATTACAGATAGATGATCTTGATCATGTTCGGCAGCTCACAAGATCCGACAATGAAGCATAATGAGGAGAAGACAACCATCTAGCTACTGCTATGGACCCATAGTCCAGGAGTGAACTACTCACTCATCACTCCGGAGGCGATCATGGCGGTGTAGAGTCCTCCGGGAGATGAATCCCCTCTCCGGCAGGGTGCCGGAGGCGATCTCCTGAATCCCCCGAGATGGGATTGGCGGCGGCGGCGTCTCTGGAAGGTTTTCCGTATCGTGGCTCTCGGTACTGGGGGTTTCGCGATGAAGGCTATTTGTAGGCGGAAGGGCAGGTCAAGGGGCGTCACGAGGGGCCCAGGAGACAGGGTGGCGCGGCCAGGGCTTGGGCCGCGCTGCCCTACCTTCTGGCCACCTCGTGGCCCCACTTCGTTGACTCTTCGGTCTTCTGGAAGCTTCGTGTGAAAATAGGCCCCTGGGCGTTGATTTCGTCCAATTCCGAGAATATTTCCTTACTAGGATTTCTGAAACCAAAGACAGTAGAAAACAACAACTGGCTCTTCGGCATCTTGTTAATAGGTTAGTTCCAGAAAATGCATAAATATGACGTAAAGTATGCATAAAACATGTAGATATCATCAATAATGTGGCATGGAACATAAGAAATTATCGATACGTCGGAGACGTATCAGCATCCCCAAGCTTAGTTTCTGCTCGTCCCGAGCAGGTAAACGATAACAAAGATAATTTCTGGAGTGACATGCCATCATAACCTTGATCATACTATTGTAAAGCATATGAGCTGAGATCAAATCATTCAAAGCAAGTATCTATATTGATATAAGAGATGATAATGCAAGAGTTAGACAAGCTAGAAGTTTTCATGAACTATTGCTTTAAAGACATGCAACCATACAAAGTTCATTAAAGATGTATTAAGTATTCAGCATAGAAGTTCTATCCTTCATTCCAAGCATCAAGTAAATTTTCACAACATAAGAAGGATTCAGTCAAGTAAACATAAACATGAACGTCATGAATCAACTATTTCGAAGTCTACTCAACCGGTGAGCGCAAGCATTTGGTATTAGCACCAGGATGTTATGGCATAAAGAACATTAATGGGGGTTTGGAAGGCCAAATGGAAGAAAGGTTTGCAAAGCTGTAAATGACCATTAGACAAGAGGAAGCCTTATGATCGAAGCTATGCAAGGAGTAGTGATTGCCATGCAACGGATGCACATAGAGCTATATGTGTATGAAAGCTCTCCAATGGAACTAGTGGGGGTGCATCCAACTTGGTTGCTCACGAAGACCTAGAGCACTTTTGAGGAGGCTCATCATTGGAATATACAACCCAAGTTCTATAGTGTAAATTCCCCACATAGTTATACTAGTAAAACATGAAAACTCTCTCATATGAATGTAGGTGCTAAACATGAGCACAAATGATGACTATGAATAATGCGGGTGCTAAAACATGAGCACAAGTGTGGATAAAAGATAGTAATGCTGCCCCCCTTTTTCTTTATTCTCTTTTTTTTATTTTTTCTTTTTTTTCTTTTTTTCTTTCTTTTCATTTTTTTTTCTTTCTTCTTTTTTTTCTTTTTGATGGCCTCCACGGCTCTTTTCATTTTTAGGGGCAACATCCTAATTATGACAACACACTTTTTGGTACAAATAACTCATAATGAATGAAACATGATGTATGAAACTGTATGCCTCTGCCCGGTGTAGCAGATGTGCAATGATCTAGCGTAACATGGGTAAACCACACATCAGCTGTATATGATCATGCAAAGCAATATATAAATAATAAATGACAACATGGCATGTAATGTAAAATGGATGTTGCATGGCAATATATCTCGGAACAGCTATGGAAATGCTGTGGTAGGTAGGTATGGTGGCTGTTTTGAGGAGATGTATGGGCTTATGTGTAGGAGAACAAGAGAAAGTTCTCCCACGGGTTTGGATGTACCGGCGAAGTATGCACAATTCTCAATGTGAGCAAAAGGCAATGCACAGTACCGAAGAGGCTAGCAAATTTGGATGGTGGAAGTGCCAAAAACCGTAGCTTAACATTAGTCAAAAAGAACTCACAAGCTTATTGCAAACAACTAGCAGGTTCATCATTAAGAGCATGATTAAAATTTACTCCAAGGAGGGCTGTTCACGGTGGCACAAGTACCCCGCTAGCTCCCTCGACCTTCAGCACAACTTAGTTATTACGATGAACTCTCAGACATGGAAAGCTATCAAGTCCAACTACGCCTTCAACTATTTAAATAGAGTTTGTAGTACGGCACAAGCTTAAAGACAACAATCCACTACTAATTTTAACTTATTTATCCAGCAAGCCTTACCATCTAAATACCTCAAAACATTTGCAAAGAATAAAGTTATCAAAGCTCAATGTTCTACAAGTATTTTATTATACACTACCACATGCAACATTTCCCGTTTCCAACCATACAACAATTTAACGAAGAAGAAACTTTCGCCATGAATACTATGAGTAAAGTCTAAGGACATATTTGTCCATATCCAACAGCGGAGCGTGTCTCTCTCCCACACAAAGAATGCTAGGATCCATTTCATTCAAACAAATCAAAAATAAAAACAAACCGACGCTCCAAGCAAAGCACATAAGATGTGACGGAATAAAAATATAGTTTCAGGGGAGGAACCTGATAATGTTGTCGATGAAGAAGGGGATGCCTTGGGCATCCCCAAGCTTAGACGCTTGAGTCTTCTTGATATATGCAGGGGTGAACCACCGGGGCATCCCCAAGCTTAGAGCTTTCACTCTCCTTGATCATGTTGTATCATCTCCCTCTCTTGATCCTTGAAAACTTCCTCCACACCAAACTCAAAACAACTCATTAGAGGGTTAGTGCACAATCAAAATATACATGTTCAGAGGTGACATAATCATTCTTAACACTTCTGGACATTGCACAAAGCTACTGAAAGTCAATGGAATCGAAAAATCCATCAAACACATCAAAACAGGCAATGCGAAATAAAAGGCAGAATCTGTCAAAACAGAACAGTTCGTAAAGAAGAATTTTATTGAGGCACCATACTTGCTCAAATGAAAATGCTCAAATTGAATGAAAGTTGCGTACATATCTGAGGATCACTCACGTAAATTGGCATAATTTTCTGAGTTACCTACAGAGAATTTTGCCCAGATTCGTGACAGCAAAGAAATCTGTTTCTCCGCAGTAATCCAAATCTAGTATGAACCTTACTATCAATGACTTTACTTAGCACAACACTGCACAAAACTAAGATAAGGAGAGGTTGCTACAGTAGTAAACAACTTCCAAGACACAAAATAAAAACAAAGGTACTGTAGTAAAAACATGGGTTGTCTCCCATAAGCGCTTTTCTTTAACGCCTTTTAGCTAGGCGCAGAAAGTGTATATCAAGTATTATCAAGAGATGAAGTGTCAACATCATAATTTGTTCTAATAATAGAATCAAAAGGTAACTTCATTCTCTTTCTAGGGAAGTGTTCCATACCTTTCTTGAGAGGAAATTGATATTTAATATTACCTTCCTTCATATCAATGATAGCACCAACAGTTCGAAGAAAAGGTCTTCCCAATATAATGGGACAAGATGCATTGCATTCAATATCCAAGACAACAAAATCAACGGGGACAAGGTTATTGTTAACGGTAATGCGAACATTATCAACTCTCCCCAAAGGTTTCTTTGTAGAGTTATCAGCAAGATTAACATCCAAATAACAATTTTTCAATGGTGGCAAGTTAAGCATATTATAAATTTTCTTAGGCATAACAGAAATACTTGCACCAAGATCACATAAAGCATTACAATCAAAGTCATTGACCTTCATCTTAATGATGGGCTCCCAATCATCCTCTAGCTTCCTAGGAATAGAAGCTTCGCGTTCTAGTTTCTCTTCTCTAGCTTTTATGAGAGCATTTGTAATATGTTTTGTGAAAGCCAAGTTTATAGCACTAGCATTAGGACTCTTAGCAAGTTTTTGTAAGAACTTTATAACTTCAGAGATGTGGCAATCATCAAAATTCAAACCATTATAATCTAAAGCAATGGGATCATCATCCCCAATGTTGGAAAAAATTTCAGCAGTTTTATCACAAGCAGTTTCAGCAGTTTTAGGCAGTTTTTCGCGCTTTGCATTTGAAGTGGAAACATTGCCAACACCAATTATTTTACCATTAATAGTAGGTGGTGCAGCAACATGTGTAGCATTAGCATTACTAGTAGTGGTAATAGTCCAAACTTTAGCTATATTATCTTCTTTTTCATTTTCTTCTCTTTCCCACCTAGCATGCAATTCGGCCATCAATCTTATATTCTCATTAATTCTAACTTGGATGGCATTTGATGTAGTAAAATTTTTATGATTATGATTTTCATGAGGCATAACTTTCGATTTCAAAAGATCAACATCAGCAGCAAGACTATCGACTTTAGAAGCAAGTATATCAATTTTCCCAAGCTTTTCTTCAACAGATTTGTTAAAAGCAGTTTGTGTACTAATAAATTCTTTAAGCATGGCTTCAAGTCCAGGGGGTGAATTCCTATTGTTGTTGTAAGAATTCCCATAAGAGTTACCATAGCCGTTGCCATTATTATAAGGATATGGCCTATAGTTGTTACTAGAATTGTTCCGGTAAGCATTGTTGTTGAAATTATTATTTTTAATGTAGTTGACATCAACATGTTCTTCTTGGGCAACCAATGAAGCTAACGGAACATTATTAGGATCAATATTTGTCCTATCATTCACAAGCATAGACATAATAGCATCAATCTTATCACTCAAGGAAGAGGTTTCTTCGACAGAATTTACCTTCTTACCTTGTGGAGCTCTTTCCGTGTGCCATTCAGAGTAATTAATCATCATATTATCAAGAAGCTTTGTTGCCTCACCAAGAGTGATGGACATAAAGGTACCTCCAGCAGCTGAATCCAATAGGTTCCACGAAGAAAAATTCAGTCCTGCATAAAAGGTTTGGATGATCATCCAAGTAGTCAGTCCATGGGTTGGGCAATTTTTAACCAAAGATTTCATTCTTTCCCATGCTTGTGCAACATGCTCAGTATCCAATTGTTTAAAATTCATTATGCTACTCCTCAAAGATATAATTTTAGCAGGGGGATAATATCTACCAATAAAAGCATCCTTACATTTAGTCCATGAATCAATACTATTCTTAGGCAGAGATAGCAACCAATCTTTAGCTCTTCCTCTTAATGAGAAAGGAAACAATTTTAATTTTATAATGTCACCATCTACATCTTTATACTTTTGCATTTCACAAAGTTCAACAAAGTTATTGAGATGGGCAGCAGCATCATCAGAACTAACACCAGAAAATTGCTCTCGCATAACAAGATTTAGTAAAGCAGGTTTAATTTCAAAGAATTCTGCTGTAGTAGCAGGTGGAGCAATAGGTGTGCATAAGAAATCATTATTATTTGTGGTTGTGAAGTCACACAACTTAGTATTCTCAGGAGTACCCATTTTAGCAATAGTAAATAAAGCAAACTAGATAAAGTAAATGCAAGTAACTAATTTTTTGTGTGTTTTTAATATAGAGTGCAAACAAGATAGCAAATAAAGTAAAACTAGCAACTAATTTTTTGTGTTTTGATTTAGTGCAGCAAACAAAATAGTAAATAAAATAAAGCAAGACAAAAACAAAGTAAAGAGATTGGGATGTGGAGACTCCCCTTGCAGCGTGTCTTGATCTCCCCGGCAACGGCGCCAGAAATTTACTTGCTGGCGTGTAGTTGACGTGGGAGTTAGAGATCTTTACGGTGTAACTTTTCTTCAGATCCCCGGCAACGGCGCCATAAATTTAGCTTGACACGCGTACAGCACGCGACCGTTGGGAACCCCAAGTGGAAGGTGTGATGCGTACAGCAGTAAGTTTCCCTCAGTTAGAAACCAAGGTTTATCGAACCAGTAGGAGTCAAGAAGCACGTTGAAGGTTGATGGCGGCGAGATGTAGTGCGGCGCAACACCAGGGATTCCGGCGCCAACGTGGAACCTGCACAACACAAACCAAGTACTTTGCCCCAACAAAACAGTGAGGTTGTCAATCTCACCGGCTTGCTGTAACAAAGGATTAGATGTATAGTGTGGATGATGATTGTTTGCAGAAAACAGTAGAACAATTGCGGTAGATTGTATTTCAAATGTAAAGAACGGACCGGGGTCCACAGTTCACTAGTGGTGTCTCTCCCATAAGATAAATAGCATGTTGGGTGAACAAATTATAGTTGGGCAATTGACAAATAGAGAGGGCATGACCATGCACATACATGATATGATGAGTATTGTGAGATTTAATTGGGCATTACGACAAAGTACATAGACCGCTATCCAGCATGCATCTATGCCTAAAAAGTCCACCTTCAGGTTATCATCCAAACCCCTTCTAGTATTAAGTTGAAAACAACCGACAATTGCATTAAGTATGGTGCGTAATGTAATCAATAACTACATCCTCGGACATAGCATCAATGTTTTACCCCTAGTGGCAACAGTACATCCATAACCTTAGAGGTTTCTGTCACTCCCCCAGATTCACGGAGACATGAACCCACTATCGAGCATAAATACTCCCTCTTGGAGTTAAGAGTAAAAACTTGGCCAGAGCCTCTACTAATAACGGAGAGCATGCAAGATCATAAACAACACATAGGTATAAATTGATAATCAACATAGCATAGTATTCTCTATCCATCGGATCCCAACAAACACAACATATAGCATTACAGATAGATGATCTTGATCATGTTCGGCAGCTCACAAGATCCGACAATGAAGCATAATGAGGAGAAGACAACCATCTAGCTACTGCTATGGACCCATAGTCCAGGGGTGAACTACTCACTCATCACTCCGGAGGCGACCATGGCGGTGTAGAGTCCTCCGGGAGATGAATCCCCTCTCCAGCAAGGTGCCGGAGGCGATCTCCTGAATCCCCCGAGATGGGATTGGCGGCGGCGGCGTCTCTGGAAGGTTTTCCGTATCGTGGCTCTCGGTACTGGGGGTTTCGCGACGAAGGCTATTTGTAGGCGGAAGGGCAGGTCAAGGGGCGTCACGAGGGGCCCAGGAGACAGGGTGGCGCGGCCAGGGCTTGGGCCGCGCCGCCCTACCTTCTGGCCGCCTCGTGGCCCCACTTCGTTGACTCTTCGGTCTTCTGGAAGCTTCGTGTGAAAATAGGCCCCTGGGCGTTGATTTCGTCCAATTCCGAGAATATTTCCTTACTAGGATTTTTGAAACCAAAAACAGTAGAAAACAGCAACTGGCTCTTCGGCATCTTGTTAATAGGTTAGTTCCAGAAAATGCATAAATATGATGTAAAGTATGCATAAAACATGTAGATATCATCAATAATGTGGCATGGAAGATAAGAATTTATCGATACGTCGGAGACGTATCAATCATATAGTACTTGGCATAGGTTATGATTGTAATCTCTTGTAGATTATGAATTTAACTATTACTATGATAGTATTGATGCGATCTATTCCCCTTTCATAGCTATTGTTGACAGTGTGTATGCTATGTTAGTACTCGGTCTAAATTTCAACGGTCTATTATGCACTCTAGAGGTTACTTTAATATGAACTCCGGATGTTGTGGAGCTTGTTTACTCCGGCTTGAGGTGTGCTTTTGTAGCCCTACACAATGAATGGTGTTTGTTATCCAACAAGAGAGTGTAGAGAAAGTAGCATTTATTTATTCAGTTATGTGATCATTGTTGAGAGTGTCCACTAGTGAAAGTATGATCCCTAGGCCTTGTTTCTAAGCATTGAAACACCGTTTCCAACAAGTTCTGTTACATGTTTGCTTGCTGCCATCTTTATTTCAGATTGCAATTACTACTTACAATCATCCATATTACTTGTATTTCACTATCTCTTCGCCGAACTAGTGCACCTATACATCTGACAAGTGTATTAGGTGTGTTGGGGACACAAGAGACTTCCTTGATACGTCTCCAACGTATCTATAATTTCTGATGTTCCATGCTTGTTTTATGACAATACCTACATGTTTTGTTCACACTTTATGATGATTTTATGCATTTTCCGAAACTAACCTATTGATGAGATGCCGAAGTGCCAGTTCCTGTTTTCTGCTGTTTTTGGTTTCAAAAATCTTACATAGGAAATATTCTCGGAATTGGACGAAATCAAGGCCCATGATCTTATAATTCCACGAAGCTTCCAGAACACCAAGAGGGACCAGAGGGGAGGCCCAGGGCCCCCACACATGGTGGCGGCGCGGCCAGAGGGGGGGCGCCCCCTGGTGTGTGGAGCCCCCAGAAACCCTCCGACTCCGACTCTTTGCCTATTTAAGCCGTCCTGACCTAAAACTTCGAGGGGAATAAGCCACGATACGAGAAAATTTCCAGAGCCGCCGCCATCCTGAAGCCAAGATTCGGGGGACAGAAGTCTCTGTTCCGGCACGCCGCCGGGACGGGGAAGTGCCCCCGGAAGGCATCTCCATCGACACCACCGCCATCTTCATCACCGCTGCTGTCTCCCATGATGAGGAGGGAGTAGTTCTCCCCCGGGGCTGAGGGCTCTACCGTAGCTATGTGGTTCATCTGTCTCTTTGTGATCTAGTTGAATATCATCTATGTGCTACTCTAGTGATGTTATTAAAGTAGTCTATTCCTCCTCCATGATGTAGTGTTGACAGTGTGTGCATCATGTAGTACTTGGTATAAGCTATGATTGTGATCTCTTGTAGATTATGAAGTTAACTATTACTATGATAGTATTGATGTGATCTATTCCTCCTTTCATAGTCTGTCGGTGACGGTGTGCATACTATGTTAGTACTCGGTATAATTGCGTTGGTCTATCATGCACTCTAAGGTTACTTAAATATGAACATCGAATGTTGTGGAGCTTGTTAACTCTGGCATTGAGGTGCTCTTGTAGCCCTACACAATGAATGGTGTTTGTTATCCAACAAGAGAGTGTAGAGTGGTTTTATTATGTGATCAATGTTGAGAGTGTCCACTAGTGAAAGTATGATCCCTAGGCCTTGTTTCCGAATATCGAATCTCCGCTTATTTACTGTTCTGTTGCATGTTTACTCGCTGCCATATTTTATTCAGATTGCTATTACCACTCATATACATCCATATTACTTGTATTTCACTATCTCTTCGCCAAACTAGTGCACTGTAATATCCCAGGTATTGGGGTTACAAAAAATAGAGGAAACAGATATGTGCATTGCATTCATGCATAGAAAATCTGGGGAATTTTCGCGCTTTAAAGTAAAACAGTCACAGTAACTGAAGTTTCACTTGACCTTGGTGGAATTGAAGTAGCTCATCAAGTCAAGCGCTACAAACCTCAATGTGACTTTGCTAAAACCTTGTTTTGGGAAGAGATGATTTGATCTAAGGGGTTAGATCAAATGGAACTAATAATCAACACAACAACACCTTACTCAATGATCAACTAATTGATCTTATAACAGATCATAATATGGTAATCATTGCCATAACATAAGAACATCTATTTAAGTACAAACCAAGTAACAATAAAATGGAGAAACCATTCTTGACTATCTTCTCCATGTCTTAAAACTAATCCATAATCCTACCATGAAACCTCATGGTATTCATTCCATTTCAACATTGGAATTATAACAAGAAGATCCACTCCAGAAATAGATATTCTTCTCCATTCCAAGTTATTACACATCAAACCTAGAGAGGTGAGAGTTCTATAGTATTTATTAGAGAAGCAATTGAAAATCTTAAGCTAGAACCTTGGATATACATCCATGTATTCCAACCATCACTTTGAAGAGAAACCCTAGGATATTATTCCAGACCATCCCTAGAGAGAGAACCCAATTATATCAAACATAGATATTGATGATCACACCATTCTCTATGGAGCCTAACCTTAGGTTAGTATTAAAGACCTTTCCAAATGAGAGAGACCAATCATACAAATCATAGCTTTACCTATTTAAGAATAAGAGACAACCATTGAACTAAAGTATTAGAACTGTAAACCATTTCATCTTGGAGGGGTGAGATAACCAAATATCCAATTGGATAAGATAATATCCATGAGTTGATGAAATAAGGAGGAGACTAATCCAACTAAGTTAACCAAGTGGAATCTTAGCCTAGATACCTAAGTAAACATTAGGAGTACACCATAAACCCTAGAATAAACCATTCCTATATGAGAGAACTCAAGCTATGGAGTTACACTCAAGATAGTTAAGGCAACACCTGGATTTGAGGGAGAGAACTATACTTATAACCAGATGACCATATCATCATTGTTTGAGTAGAACCCTAACATAATATCTCAGGCATTCTCCTGGGATATAAACTTTAGAGGCAACCATAGTAGTCCCATTAAAGAAGGTAAATTAGAAGTAATACACCCTAGTCGATCAAGACAATGCTTGATCATGGAAGTGAGAAACCTATTTAATGAGAGATCCTTAGGAAGCCAAACCTTGATCATTATAAATTGAGTGATGATCATAAACCCTAAGAACTTGAGGTAGGGATATTAAGAACAAGTGGATCATGCCTAATCCATGACCATGCTTTGGAGAAATAGGAGAATAATCCAAATGCTAACACTTATATGATTAGTAGATATTATTCACCACATGAAATCATAGGGAGGTAACCAGTAAGCAACCCTAGGCTTATATCCCAACCTTAACTTGTGAATCACTTGGTGATCATAAGTAGAATCCTACCATATCCATATCTCATAAATTAAAGAACCTAAGAAAATCTTAGAGTAAAACTCCATACTTAATATGATGAGAAACCATCCATCACTATGACCAAAGTTAACTATAAAAAGAACTATAACAACTTTAGTTACTTTAATGATAAATTGAGGATAGCAATAGGAGTGAATTGAGATAAGACAAAACTAATTCTCAAGTCCTTAGTAATTAAAAGAGAACATAAACAATTAAGCAAGTAACCATATTATTTTGGTTAGGGGAGATTAAACCCTAGCAAATGCAATATGATGATATCCCAACTCTACAAATTAGGAGTATATCTCAACCCTAGTTTATGTATCACTATGGTGATCATAATATGAACCTAGGCCATAATTGAAATTCAAACCAATTGCCATTAGGTGAATATCATTAGAACCCTAGTATGGCATAGTAATAAAATCTTATACTTCAATTATTAAACCTGAGGAAAACCCTGTGATACATCTTATAATTAAAACCATATGTGTGGTTATCAACCACTTATTCTTGTAACCAAGAGCAACCTTGGGGGAGACAATACCTACCTTAGGTACTTTCAAGATAATAATAGTGTTAACTTTACAAGGGGGTTGAAATAGAAATCATAAAACCCTAATAGATTGATGCTCACATAAAATCTTATGTGAACGCCCAACCTTTCAAATAAGATAACAAGCCCTAATGATAACCTCTGAAATACCTTAAGCTGGAATTATCAACTCTAATCATTCCAAATGATTTGAATCATAAGAAAAATGAAAATAAAATGATGACATAAACTCATGTATAATAGCTATCTTGAATAAGCCACACGTATGCAATTTAATCAAATACAAAATACTTGTTCCAAAAAGAAAGTATGGTTTAATAATCACTGCTATATAAATTTAATGGAATTAACAAAGAAAGAAATTAGCAATTAAAATTGGAATTAGAAGCGGAATACAAAAGAAATATAAAACATAAAATAAATAAAGGAGAAAAAGAGAGAAGCCTCACCTGGTCTTTACCTGCCGCAGCAGCCCAGCTAGGAAGGCCCAGAAGAAGCCCAGGCCCAGTCCAGCAGCCGAAGCCAGCATAGCCCACATACCTCTTCACCCGGATAAGAACGAAGAGGCGTCGTCGTCTTCGTCTTCGCCACAGTCGATGCACGCGGGGATGCCAACGCGATGAGGAGCGCCACGTCCCGGCCGCCGTGGCTGCCCACGCTCTCGACGACGACCGTCGAGCGTCGTATATATACGGGAAGGAAGCCAGAGCCTCGTTCTTCTTCTTTTCGTCGCCATGACCGAAACCCTAGCCGCCGGCAACCTTAGCAATCCATCGCTCCCGACCACCACGGAGCCCGCCGTTGAGCTCAGGAGGAGCGCTTCAACGCCCTCAGTCATCTGGTGCAGCCACAAGTCAAAGGGAGTTCGGTGGAGGGGGAATTTAGCCGTTCCCTTTCGCGGTACTGCGAGAGAAATGGCGACCACCGCGACGCCTCCGTCTTCAATCGATACCGGCGACCCTACAGGAACCATCCAGGTGACCTTGCGCATCTCATGAGCGTCTTATTGAACCCTAGATCATGCCGTAGCACCCCTGTCACCGTCGATCACCGTCCGCCGCTGCTGAACCTCACCGTCCGCCATGCTCCGGTGACCATTTCCGAGCGGCGCGGCCACCAGTAGCTTCACCTCGTTGCCCTCGTTCGAACCAGCACGCGCACGCCCCCGCGGGAGCTCGAGAACACCGGCGCCGTCGTCGACTGCCCCGCTGGTCACCGTGAGCCATGCCACGTTGGCGCCACCGTGGCGGGTGACATGGTCACTGGCCCACTAGCCAGTGGCTGTGGGTAGGAATAGCCGGGTAGGTTTAGCAGATTCATGTTTTAATTCAAATTTCATAATTACTGAAAGTTTGCAGATCAATAAAAAATTCATATTAACTCGGAAAAATATAAATGAGATATCAAGATGTTCATAAAAATAAATTCTATTTAATAAAAATATAATATGAAATTTTTATTTTTAATAAAAATTTAATTATTTAATACTTGTTAATTTAAGCCTTTTCTTTTAATTCTAAATGCAATTAAAATTCAGAAATTAAGAAAACATTTATAAGATAAATAAAACCAGTAAGCAAATAAAGAAAACATGAAAACAAATTTTCTTTATTTGTTATCTTTATTAAATCTTTATTGGGGATTTAAACCCTAATTAATAATTACCCTAAATATTAAAATCTTTAAAAATAGAAAAATACCAAATCCAATATTATTTTTTATTTCAAAATTATTAATAACTTTAATTTTGCAAACAAGTTATTAATTCAAGAATTTTAGGGTAATTAGAAAACCCTAGTTCCATAAGGGAGAAAACTAGGAACTCATCATTTTATGTGTAATCCCAAAACCCTAATTCAAATAGGAACCCTAGCTTCAATAATCAATATGAAACTTAAATTGCTTCTAACCTAAACCCTAGGTTAGAACATGTGGTCATGATACCTTCTTTCAAATCATAGAACCATAGTAGCAAATAAATACTTGTCTTGGCCACATAAAATGTAGAAGACCTATCACTAATATATGGGTATTCCATGTGTTCATCCTTATCAGACTTAACTAATTAAGTGGGATCAACCAAGTATAAAACCCTAGTTCCTATCCCAAAGACCACCATCCTTAGTTATCCATAATTAGCATCACACCATTGTGATGAACCCTAATACCAACTACACCTACTATTTTGTATTACATTCCATACTCCACTAAACCCTACTAGTGTTGGATACTTATCAACCATCCTATTTAGGAGTCAATTATTCCTTACTTAGTGAATCAAATAGCAAACCATATACACCCTCAATCCTAATTGTAATACTTCTTGTTACTTAAGAAGTATGTTCTTCAAAAGTTATTCTTTTGAAGTAAATAAGGAGTAGCCATCAAACCTGCTTCATAGGATCTATAAACCCTAGCCAACTATTACCAATAAGATATACCACCTTGATAGCAACTATTGGTGATTAAGATGTTTAGGCTTAATTCAAACATACAAGCCTAGTAGCTGATGAATCCAACCAGGTTGTGATCCATCTAATCCTTACTCCAGAAACTAACTTGGAACCATAGTAAATCATAGAACTACACAACCATAATTATCATACTTGCTCTTTATCAAAGAACATGTTCTCCAAAAGTTATTCTTTTGAATTATATAATAAATAATCATCAACCATGCACCATAGGACTTAAAATTGACAACTGCTCTTTACTTATTATACAACTACTATTCCCTGGTGTGTATGATTGTTACTATGCATTTTAACACTTGCTTATGATACTAAAACAACACAACCCTGAATAAGAACCTTGTTGGTGAATCACTCTAAAAGTGCAACACACCCTGAACCAATCATTACAACTCACTGATCCTAAATCATCGGGATTAGGTCACTCTTAGAACGATTGCATCTCATACTTATGCATTATTGCATCCTTGCCAATCTTTTAAACACCGTCCTTACCGGACGATGATGCTATTTCAGAATTTGGAGTTATTGCGTATCGAAGACCTTTGATACGTCTCCAACGTATCCATAATTTCTGACATTCCATGCTTGTTTTATGACAATACTTACATGTTTTGCTTGCACTTTATGATGATTTTATGCGTTTTCCGGAACTAACCTATTAACAAGATGCGACAGTGCCAGTTCCTGTTTTCTGCTGTTTTTGGTTTCAGAAAGGCTGTTCGGGCAATATTCTCGGAATTGGACGAAATCAACGCCAAACATCCTATTTTTCCCGGAAGCATCCAGAACACCGAAGAAGAGTCGGAGGAGAGCCAGGGGGCCACCAGAGGGGTGGGCCGCGCGGGCCACACCCTGGCCGCGCCCCCCTATGGGGAGGCCACCCTGTCGACCCTCCTGCGCCGCCTCTTCGCCTATATAACCCCTTTCGACCTAAAAACGCAGTACCAATTGACGAAACTCCAGAAAGACTCCAGGGGCGCCGCTGCCATCGCGAAACTCCAATTCGGGGGACAGAAGTCTCTGTTCCGGCACCCTGCCGGGACGGGGAAGTGCCCCCGGAAGCCATCTCCATCGACGCCACCGCCTCCATCATGCTCCGTGAGTAGTTCCCCCATGGACTATGGGTTCTAGCAGTAGCTAGTTGGTATACTCTCCTCCATGTACTTCAATACAATGATCTCATGAGCTGCCTTACATGATTGAGATCCATCTGATGTAATCGGTGTTGTGTTTGTTGGGATCCGATGGATGATACATTATGATTAGTCTATCTATAAAGTTTGTGAAGTTATTGTTGCTGCAATCTTGTTATGCTTAATGCTTGTCACTAGGGCCCGAGTGGCATGATCTTAGATTTAAGCTCTATACTTATTGCTTAGATTGTATCTACAAGTTGTATGCACATGTCACTGTCCAGAACCAAAGGCCCCGAAGTGACAGAAATCGGGACAACCGGAGGGGATGGCGGTGATGTGAGGATCACATGTTTTCACGGAGTGTTAATGCTTTGCTCCGGTGCTCTATTAAAAGGAGTACCTTAATATCCAGTAGATTCCCTTGAGGCCCGGCTGCCACCGGCTGGTAGGACAAAAGATGTTGTGCAAGTTTCTCATTGCGAGCACGTACGACTATATATGGAAAACATGCCTACATGATTAATGAATTGATGTTCTATCTTAATGCTTTATCAATCCTGTCAATTGCCCAACTGTAATTTGTTCACCCAACACTTGTCACTTATTGGAGAGTTACCACTAGTGTAGATCGCTGGGAACCCCGGTCCATCTCTCATCATTATATACTTGTTCTACATGACATTGGAAGTAGTATCAACTATTTTCTGGTGCCATTGCTCTCATATTGCTATTACTGCTGCTGTGTTACTATTACTACTGCTCTCATATTACTGCTACTTTCACATCACCCCTGTTACTAGTGCTTTTCCAGGTGCAGCTGAATTGACAACTCAGTTGTTAAGGCTTATAAGTATTCTTTACCTCCACTTGTGTCGAATCAATAAATTTGGGTTTTACTTCCCTCGAAGACTGCCGCGATCCCCTATACTTGTGGGTTATCAAGACTGTTTTCTGGCGCCGTTGCCGGGGAGGCATAGCTCTACTCATAAGTTCACCTGGGGAGTACACTCTACCTATCTCTCTGTTTTATTTTATTTTGTTTTGCTTAGTTTACTTTTGCTTAGTTTCCTTTTGTCTTGTTTTACTTTTCCTATATACCCAAAAATCCATAAAAATTTAAAAAATCTAAAAATTAAAAACTGCTGTTATGGGAGAACCTACAACCTACTTGGAGCTTATAGAATATTATAATAATTATAGAGAATCAAGAATTGGTAAACTAATGAGTGCTATGATAGAAAAATTGAATACAATTGCTAAAATCTTGCTTAAACGCCATAATATTAACTGTTGCTCTCAACAGGATACTAAACATCTTAAATTTCAATGTGGCTTTAGTGAGGAATTTTTAATTAAGAACTATAATCGGAATTGCTATATTCATTATGGGTTCGAAGAGGTAGAACAATTTGTCTTATTTATGGGAGCCTCTGAAATAGAATCCTTCATGGTTGAGAATTATGAAACTTGTGCTGTTTGTAAGGACCTTAAAGATTATGTCTCTTCTATCCTTAATTCTTGCATAGAATGCTACAGTGATAATCCTTATATCATTGATTATAAAGAGAGACTCATTAATGCACAAGAATGCACTCACAATTTGCAGGAACCTCTGGAAGAAGAAGTTGATGAACCTGAAAGCTCATTAGATGAAAAAGAAGAGGAGAGTGATGAACAAAAGGAGGAAGAATGGATTAGCTACCCATGCCAACCTTCTAATGAGAGTAACTCTTTATCTCTTACACTATTTGATTGTCCTCCATGCTTACCGAAAGAGGTTGAATGTTATGTTCCTGTGGATTCTCTTGAAATACTACCTATGAGTAAAACTTGTGAGAATAATTATGCTACTATTATTTATGATAATCCATGCTACTTTGATAAATCTTATGATAATGCTTTGTTTGTGCCTGATGTCAAAATGCATGGTACTAAAGAGTTTTGCGTAGCAAATATTTATGATAAGGCTCTAGATGATGGTCCTATGTTACTTGATAATATTAATTGTACTACTAATGAAAATGGGATTGGAGAGTTCTTGACTTATTCTATGAGTCCCATATCTCTTGAGATTGATCAATCACCCTATTATATTATTGATAAAAGTGGGTTCGAAAGTTTTAATCCCACTATTTTTGAGGTTGATAAAAATTATGTGTTTGGAAACCATGAAAAGTATGCTGCATGTGATAGTTATATTGTTGAGTTTATTCATGAAGCTACTGAAAATTATTATGAGAGAGGAAAATATGGTAGTAGAAATTTTCATGGTACTAATACACCTCTCTATATGCTGAAATTTTTGAAGCTACACTTGTTTTATCTTCATGTGCTTGTCACTTTGCTATTCATAAACTTGTTTATTTACAAGATTCCTATGCATAGGAAGCATGTTAGGCTTAAATGTGTTTTGAATTTGCCTCTTGATGCTCTCTTTTGCTTCAAATACTATTTCTTGCGAATGCATCATTAAAACTGCTGAGCCCATCTTAATGGCTATAAAGAAAGAACTTCTTGGGAGATAACCCATGTGTTTATTTTGCTACTGTTTTGTTGTGTTTTGGAAGTTGTTACTACTGTAGCAACCCCTCCTTATCTTTATTTTATTGCAATGCTGTGCCAAGTGAAGCCTCTAATCGAAGGTTGATACTAGATTTGGATTTCTGCGCAGAAATAGATTTCTATCTGTCACGAATCTGGGCTGTTTTCTCTGTAGGTAAATCAGAAAAATATTCCAATTTACGTGCGTGTTCCTCAGATATGTACGCAACTTTCATTAGTTTTGAGTTTTCTGATTTGAGCAACGAAAGTATTTCTTTAAAATTCATCTTTACTGGCTGTTCTGTTTTGCCAGATTCTGTCTCTGTTTTTTGCATTGTCTCTTGTGGACTTTAAGCAAGGCTTTCTAGACGTGGAGAACTGTAGCTAATGTTTTATTGAGTTCTTGCAATGTGTCACTACAGGACCAAAGTGGATTCAAATTTTTTGAGTACTAACCCCTCTAATGAAGTTTATGAGAAGTTTGGTGTGAAGGAAGTTTTCAAGGGTCAAGAGAGGAGGATGATATATGATCAAGAAGAGTGAAAAGTCTAAGCTTGGGGATGCCCCCGTGGTTCATCCCTGCATATTTCAAGAAGACTCAAGCGTCTAAGCTTGGGGATGCCCAAGGCATCCCCTTCTTCATCAACTTATCAGGTTCCTTCTATTGAAACTATATTTTTATTCGGTCACATCATATGTGCTTTACTTGGAGCGTCTGTGTGCTTTTATTTTTGTTTGTGTTTGAATAAATTCGGATCCTAGCAATCCTTGTTTGGGAGAGAGACACGCTCCACTTTTTCATATGAACACTTGTTCTTCGTTTTATTTTTAATGTTCAATGATAAAAGTTGGAAGCTACAATACTTATGGTTATTTGGTTGGAAACAGAAAATGCCTCATAATGTCTTGGATAATTTGACACTTGGCAATTGTTTTGAGCTCTCAAGTAGATCATGATTAAGTTTTTTTCATGTAGTTTAAACCTATTAGTGGAGAACTACTGTAAAGCTTGTTAAAATTGGTTTGCATGATTGGTCTCTCTTAAGGTCTAGATATTTTCTGGTAAAAGTGTTTGAGCAACAAGGAAGACAGTGTAGAGTATTATAATGCTTGCAATATGTTCTTATGTAAGTTTTGCTGTACTGGTTCATACTTGTGTTTGCTTCAAACAACCTTGCTAGCCTAAGCCTTGTATCGAGAGGGAATACTTCTCATGCATCCAAAATCCTTGAGCCAACCACTATGCCATTTGTGTCCACCATACCTACCTACTATGTGGTATTTCCTGCCATTCCAAAGTAAATTGCTTGAGTGCTACCTTTAAACAATTCAAAATTTATCACCTCTGATTTGTGTCAATGTTTTATAGCTCATGAGGAAGTATGTGGTGTTTATCTTTCAATCTTGTTGGGCAACTTTCACCAATGGACTAGTGGCTTCATCCGCTTATCCAATAATTTTGCAAAAAGAGCTGGCAATGGGATTCCTAGTCCCAAATTAATTAACCAAAATAGACACTCCTCCATGGTATGTGATTGTTGGATGGCACCCGAAGGATTCGGTTAGCCATGGCTTGAGAAAGCAAAGGTGGGGAGGAGTGTCATCATAATAAAACTAAAATAAAAAGGCACTCCTTCATGGTATGAGATTGTTGGCAGGCACCCGAAGGATTCGGTTAGCCATGGTTTGTGAAAGAAAGGTTGGAAGGAGTGCCACCCAAAAATAAAATAAAATGGGAGCCGCTCTTTGAAGGTTTGTCTGGCAAGGGGGTTAGAGTGCCCACTACCATTCGTTGACAACAACAAACACCTCTCAAAACTTTACTTTTATGCTCTCTTTATGTTTTCAAAACCAAAGCTCTAGCACAAATATAGCAATCAATGCTTCCCTCTGGGAAGGGCCTTTCTTTTACTTTATGTTGAGTCAGATTACCTACTTCCTTCCATCTTAGAAGCAAACACTTGTGTCAACTGTGCATTGATTCTTACATACTTGCTTATTTGCATTCATCATATTACTTTATGTTGACAATTATCCATGAGATATGCATGTTGAAAGTTGAAAGCAACCGCTGAAACTTATATCTTCCTTTGTGTTGCTTCGATGCCTTTACTTTGAATTTATTGCTTTATGAGTTAACTCTTGTGCAAGACTTTTGATGCTTGTCTTGACAGTACTCTTCATGAAAAGTTTTGCTATATGTTATCTATTTGTTAGCAACTATAGATCATTGCCTTGAGTCACTTCATTCATTTCATATGCTTTGTAATAGTATGATCAAGGTTATGTAAGTAGCATGTCACTACAAAAATTATTCTTTTTATCGTTTACCTGCTCGGGACGAGTAGGAACTAAGCTTGGGGATGCTGATACGTCTCCAACGTATCCATAATTTCTGACGTTCCATGCTTGTTTTATGACAATACTTACATGTTTTGCTTGCACTTTATGATGATTTTATGCGTTTTCCGGAACTAACCTATTAACAAGATGCCACAGTGCCAGTTCCTGTTTTCTGCTGTTTTTGGTTTCAGAAAGGCTGTTCGGGCAATATTCTCGGAATTGGACGAAATCAACGCCAAACATCCTATTTTTCCATGAAGCATCCAGAACACCGAAGAAGAGTCGGAGGAGAGCCAGGGGGCCACCAGAGGGGTGGGCCGCGCGGGCCACACCCTGGCCGCGCCCCCCTATGGGGAGGCCACCCTGTCGACCCTCCTGCGCCGCCTCTTCGCCTATATAACCCCTTTCGACCTAAAAACGCAGTACCAATTGATGAAACTCCAGAAAGACTCCAGGGGCGCCGCCGCCATCGCGAAACTCCAATTCGGGGGACAAAAGTATCTGTTACGGCACCCTGCCGGGACGGGGAAGTGCCCCCGGAAGCCATCTCCATCGACGCCACCGCCTCCATCATGCTCCGTGAGTAGTTCCCCCATGGACTACGGGTTCTAGCAGTAGCTAGTTGGTATACTCTCCTCCATGTACTTCAATACAATGATCTCATGAGCTGCCTTACATGATTGAGATCCATCTGATGTAATCGGTGTTGTGTTTGTTGGGATCCGATGGATGATACATTATGATTAGTCTATCTATAAAGTTTGTGAAGTTATTGTTGCTGCAATCTTGTTATGCTTAATGCTTGTCACTAGGGCCCGAGTGGCATGATCTTAGATTTAAGCTCTATACTTATTGCTTAGATTGTATCTACAAGTTGTATGCACATGTCACTGTCCGGAACCAAAGGCCCCGAAGTGACAGTAATCGGGACAACCAGAGGGGATGGCGTTGATGTGAGGATGACATGTTTTCATGGAGTGTTAATGCTTTGCTCCGGTGCTCTATTAAAAGGAGTACCTTAATATCCAGTAGATTCCCTTGAGGCCCAGCTGCCACCGGCTGGTAGGACAAAAGATGTTGTGCAAGTTTCTCATTGCGAGCACGTACGACTATATATGGAAAACATGCCTACATGATTAATGAATTGATGTTCTATCTTAATGCTTTATCAATCCTGTCAATTGCCCAACTGTAATTTGTTCACCCAACACTTGTCACTTATTGGAGAGTCACCACTAGTGTAGATCGCTGGGAACCCCGGTCCATCTCTCATCATTATATACTTGTTCTACATGACATTGGAAGTAGTATCAACTATTTTCTGGTGCCATTGCTCTCATATTGCTATTACTGCTGCTGTGTTACTATTACTACTGCTCTCATATTACTGCTACTTTCACATCACCCCTGTTACTAGTGCTTTTCCAGGTGCAGCTGAATTGACAACTTAGTTGTTAAGGCTTATAAGTATTCTTTACCTCCCCTTGTGTCGAATCAATAAATTTGGGTTTTACTTCCCTCGAAGACTGCCGCGATCCCCTATACTTGTGGGTTATCAACCTTGCCTGCATAATCTTGCAGTCAAGAAAGGCAAGTTCATCGCTTGCTCATGTCATTTGAGTATTTTTACCAAATTACTTGCAAAGTACTATGTTTATCACTATTGCATAAAAACCAAAACCACTATTTTCATAACTATGAATATGACTATGTGGTGGGCAATGGAACCATGGATTGTGTTGATATGGTGGAGGTTCCATTGCAAGGGTTATATCCATCTAGGATTAAACAACAAATGTCGTCCAGTGATTCTTGTGCCGTAATACCCGTGTTAACCATAAGATCCGGAGTGGGACAGTGTAGTCAAAAGTGTTTCCACCTCTCGTACATCAATGGATGCGCTCTACCGTAGACACTTGTATCTGTCGGGGGCGAGCGGTTGGCTCGGGAAGCCTTAAGTCCCCACGGCATTGTCCGTAGACACTTGTCGCCCGAAGAACAAGCGGTTGGCTGGGGAAGCCTTAAGTCCCCACGGTATTGCGGTCTATGATGGGTTGCAGCTACCGGCGTAGGAATGTATGGTAGAGCCCTGCATTGTCGTCGTGGTCGGGGTCCACCCTGAAATATATGGGAATAATGGGACCGGCGTGGACCCAGGGTCGGGGTATGCAACAAAGGGTGGGTGTGCGAGGTAGCGGAGGAACATGATTGGCTAGACCTTATACCGGGCCTCACACCATAGGAAGTGTGGACGGGTTGCGCGCCCGGTTGGCACCAAGGTTAAGATCTCTTATGGGTAAAGCAACACACCTCTGCAGAGTGTAAAGAACAGTGACCTGTCACTCCCTGTTCCGGGATATGGAACTGCGAACGCGGCCGGAAAGGAGCTCCATGAAGTTCTAGTAAACCGGTGAAGGCTGACGGACATAGTTCTTCTGAATAAAAGCAACCTTTTGAAGAAATGATTATGAAAACCTGCATTGGTATTAGACTTTCTGGTCTAATGCTGTAGCTAGTGCATTAAACACCTCTTTCCTATAATGAACTTGTTGAGTACGCTCGTACTCATCCCACTCTTAAATCCCCTGCTTAGATATGGAGGCATCGGAGGAGGATCTACAGTGCAATTTGAAGGCCGAGGAGTCAACAACTACTTCAAGGACAGGACCCTATCAGAGGAGTCAGATACTGCATCCAATAAGGAGAAAACCTAGTTTAGCCATAGAAGGGAACTAGTTTCCTAAACCTAGCTCCTACTTAGCTAGAATCTATTCATAGCCCTTATAGCTAGTCAAATACTCTACAAATAGAGTTCGTGATAGAATTAGACTATGAGTCGTTCTTCTGGAGTTTATTTGCAGATTTACCTCATTGTAAAATAGGAGGCTGTGCTGATCTTATGTAACAGAGTCTGTATGTAATTCTATAGACATGCCTTGGACCCGCATATGTTTCTGTTGTACCACTCTGAGCGATATAATACTAGTGGAACGATGTTTCATTGGTGTTATATCAGACTTGCATACTACACCATGCAGTGGTATGCCGGGTCACCACAGTTGGTATCAGAGCAAATGCTTTGACCCTAGGATTAAAACCCTTTAAAGGAGACCAATAGGTTTGGTAGTGTCTATAGGAAGTTGTCTTAGTTAAACCAAATACTTCTTATGACTTGAGATGGATATTCACCTGAGAATAATGCTGACACACTTGAGTCAACATTTCTTACATATCTTTACTAAGTAAAGATAGCCAATACCAAGTATGTAGAACATCAATAAGTCCTTAAAACAATAGATGAGTAGATCACAGTTGGTATACACTACATGGTAGTCCAAAGAGAGGATACAACCATAAGGAAGATATCCTATTGGAAGACGTGTACCAACACCTATTATGGTTAAGTAAGAATTATCCATACTTGAAATAGGAGTAATATCAAGTAATGAAGATAATTAAGATATCCTAATAGAAGATGTAAACCAAGTTAAGTAATGAGTAAGTAAAATTATCCAAACTTGTGAAACAACTGATAGTAAGTGATAAAAATAAGTGATATAAGGTAGTATAGACCATGATGAGTCAATCATGGGAAGTAAGGAAGAGAGATAGAAATAAAACATGTCTACATACATGGTAGGGATAGTAATCATATAAAATTCACCTGAGAATCATTATGTGATGGAATAGAACATCATAAACAGTTAGGAGGAGAATAATAGAAGCCAGTTGTTCAACAATAGTGCAAGAATTGTGTTCCAAAACCATGGGAAGTGTGCCAAGCACATCATGACCATAGTTTTACAATAGAAACACTGGGAAGTATAGGAGCTATATTTCCATAGTTATGTGTTTAGAGTAGCAATGTTAGAACCTAAACATATCATGTGAGATAGTCCTCAACAAAATGGAAGTTAAGTAGTACTTCCAGAGAAAATTAGGTTAACCTTAACTATCCTAGACCACTTTGTTTCAAGTTTATCTCATTGCAAATGTGCAATTAAGGTAAAGGTTGAGACAAGTAGTAGAAATCCACATATTCGTGCTAAGTATCACGATATAAACCTATCTTATGTGGTGTTATATACTACATATCTCAGCCTGATGTTTAGAGATGCCTTACTCAACTATTATATTCAGGCTTATGATGATATGTATTATAAACACAAAGCTGAATCTTCTTGGATTTTATTGGAATTTTCATTGGATAACTAGATCCATACATGAAGTTTGACTTTGGTATGCAAATGCATGTTGCAATATCAAGTCCTTACTTGGTGCTATAGATCTAGAGGGTAATGGTAAACGTGTGAGGAAGTGACAAATTCTGGAAGATTCCGAAGACAAGATGAAGTTGCATCAGAAAAAGGAAGTAAAGTTGTGGGAAGCAACCACAATCTTTGGAAGGAAGTACCAATCAAAACTCATGCTTAGCCTCAACAGAGGAGTACTTTAGTACTGGAGAAGCATGAAGGTAAGAAATCTGGTGATTATGGAGAAGCTCAAGCAGATCCATAGTCAATATAGAAGAGGGAATGCATGGGAAATCACTCAGAATACTATATTCATAGTGTTAGCTAGTGGTTTTCTTGCAAAATAAACCCTGAAGGAAAGAAGATGACATAGGAAACCATAGCAGATCTAAGAAGACCATAGTTTATATCCGAAGACCACAATTGGTATAGGATCAATACTGCAAGATAAAGTAGAGGATGTCTCGTCCAGTTGATCAAAACCTATAATAGAGTACATTTTTTAGATAACAAATAGCCACAATTGGTATCAACTAGTCCACCATTGGATTATTTGTACCAAGAAGTTGTGAACAAATAAAATTTTGTTAACCAAATAACAATGAACTAAAATCATTTAGTCGAAGGATTCACATTGGATGTCCACAAATTGAGTGGATACACCACAAACCTTCTTCACAATACCTTAGAAGAATATAAACCATAAGCTAGAACCAAACCAATATTCTAACCATAAACCCAATGGTTGGAAGAAAAGGAGTTGAAGACCGTAAGAAAACTCTAAGGGGTAGAGTAAAGATTGATTTGGATGTACAATGATCCAATATTTGGAGCAAGATAGTAGAAGAAGGTCTGAACTGAGAGGAAGTTCGATCTTATTTTCATAAGATTATTGAACACTACTTTCAAAAGGATGTCAGACCAGAAGCCGAGGTTTATACCTTGAAGAAGCAAGAAGTGGACTATCACTTGGGCAAGTGAGTAATAATTACTCATAAGTACTAAAGCTTAAGGCAGCTAATGATAATGAAGTTGGACGAAGGAAATACCGTAGATAAAATACAGCCCGAGAAGGCCAAAGACCAAAGGAGATTGACTATACCAAAACTTAAGTCCGTTGGAATGATTCCTTTCATGGAACCTAAATAAACCAAAATAGTCAGAGGTATCAACCATAAATCTATGATTGGATGGACTAAATGAGTCTAATGCATTCTTAGGGAAATAAACCATCACGACCATTTCCATGGTAAGTACCTTACCAAGTACCATTAATGAACTTTTGGAAGTAAGGGAAAACAAAGACCTATTTATCAATTAGGAGTTTATTATCAAATTAGTCCTCAGTTAAGACTAGCAGCACCAGAAAAAGTCCCATCATAGAATGTCCAAAGAGAAAGGAAACAAGTTTATAGAGTTGAAAGAAATCAAATAATTAAAGTTAGAAGCCATGGCTCAGAGACAGGTATTATTAGATTCCAGGAAGAAAATCATAGAACTGGAGTAAGAAACTAATGTTCAGAGACAAACCCTAAGGGATTCCAGGAAGAATCTGGACAAGGGATATATTCAATTATATCCAGTAAGATCAATACGGAGTTCAAGAAAAGTCGTAGTCTGCACAAGTCAGATCCACACTTCGGAAACGTGAGAGAGTTCAAACTTCGAGGACGAAGTTTAGTTTAAGGGGTAGAGACTGTAATATCCCAGGTATTGGGGTTACAAAAAATAGAGGAAACAGATATGTGCATTGCATTCATGCATAGAAAATCTGGGGAATTTTCGCGCTTTAAAGTAAAACAGTCACAGTAACTGAAGTTTCACTTGACCTTGGTGGAATTGAAGTAGCTCATCAAGTCAAGCGCTACAAACCTCAATGTGACTTTGCTAAAACCTTGTTTTGGGAAGAGATGATTTGATCTAAGGGGTTAGATCAAATGGAACTAATAATCAACACAACAACACCTTACTCAATGATCAACTAATTGATCTTATAACAGATCATAATATGGTAATCATTGCCATAACATAAGAACATCTATTTAAGTACAAACCAAGTAACAATAAAATGGAGAAACCATTCTTGACTATCTTCTCCATGTCTTAAAACTAATCCATAATCCTACCATGAAACCTCATGGTATTCATTCCATTTCAACATTGGAATTATAACAAGAAGATCCACTCTAGAAATAGATATTCTTCTCCATTCCAAGTTATTACACATCAAACCTAGAGAGGTGAGAGTTCTATAGTATTTATTAGAGAAGCAATTGAAAATCTTAAGCTAGAACCTTGGATATACATCCATGTATTCCAACCATCACTTTGAAGAGAAACCCTAGGATATTATTCCAGACCATCCCTAGAGAGAGAACCCAATTATATCAAACATAGATATTGATGATCACATCATTCTCTATGGAGCCTAACCTTAGGTTAGTATTAAAGACCTTTCCAAATGAGAGAGACCAATCATACAAATCATAGCTTTACCTATTTAAGAATAAGAGACAAGCATTGAACTAAAGTATTAGAACTGTAAACCATTTCATCTTGGAGGGGTGAGATAACCAAATATCCAATTGGATAAGATAATATCCATGAGTTGATGAAATAAGGAGGAGACTAATCCAACTAAGTTAACCAAGTGGAATCTTAGCCTAGATACCTAAGTAAACATTAGGAGTACACCATAAACCCTAGAATAAACCATTCCTATATGAGAGAACTCAAGCTATGGAGTTACACTCAAGATAGTTAAGGCAACACCTGGATTTGAGGGAGAGAACTATACTTATAACCAGATGACCATATCATCATTGTTTGAGTAGAACCCTAACATAATATCTCAGGCATTCTCCTGGGATATAAACTTTAGAGGCAACCATAGTAGTCCCATTAAAGAAGGTAAATTAGAAGTACTACACCCTAGTTGATCAAGACAATGCTTGATCATGGAAGTGAGAAACCTATTTAATGAGAGATCCTTAGGAAGCCAAACCTTGATCATTATAAATTGAGTGATGATCATAAACCCTAAGAACTTGAGGTAGGGATATTAAGAACAAGTGGATCATGCCTAATCCATGACCATGCTTTGGAGAAATAGGAGAATAATCCAAATGCTAACACTTATATGATTAGTAGATATTATTCACCACATGAAATCATAGGGAGGTAACCAGTAAGCAACCCTAGGCTTATATCCCAACCTTAACTTGTGAATCACTTGGTGATCATAAGTAGAATCCTACCATATCCATATCTCATAAATTAAAGAACCTAAGAAAACCTTAGAGTAAAACTCCATACTTAATATGATGAGAAACCATCCATCACTATGACCAAAGTTAACTATAAAAAGAACTATAACAACTTTAGTTACTTTAATGATAAATTGAGGATAGCAATAGAAGTGAATTGAGATAAGACAAAACTAATTCTCAAGTCCTTAGTAATTAAAAGAGAACATAAACAATTAAGCAAGTAACCATATTATTTTGGTTAGGGGAGATTAAACCCTAGCAAATGCAATATGATGATATCCCAACTCTATAAATTAGGAGTATATCTCAACCCTAGTTTATGTATCACTATGGTGATCATAATATGAACCTAGGCCATAATTGAAATTCAAACCAATTTCCATTAGGTGAATATCATTAGAACCCTAGTATGGCATAGTAATAAAATCTTATACTTCAATTATTAAACCTGAGGAAAACCCTGTGATACATCTTATAATTAAAACCATATGTGTGGTTATCAACCACTTATTCTTGTAACCAAGAGCAACCTTGGGGGAGACAATACCTACCTTAGGTACTTTCAAGATAATAATAGTGTTAACTTTACAAGGGGGTTGAAATAGAAATCATAAAACCCTAATAGATTGATGCTCACATAAAATCTTATGTGAACACCCAACCTTTCAAATAAGATAACAAGCCCTAATGATAACCTCTGAAATACCTTGAGCTGGAATTATCAACTCTAATCATTCCAAACGATTTGAATCATAAGAAAAATGAAAATAAAATGAGGACATAAACTCATGTATAATTGCTATCTTGAATAAGCCACACGTATGCAATTTAATCAAATACAAAATACTTGTTCCAAAAAGAAAGTATGGTTTAATAATCACTGCTATATAAATTTAATGGAATTAACAAAGAAAGAAATTAACAATTAAAATTGGAATTAGAAGCGGAATACAAAAGAAATATAAAACAAAAAATAAATAAAGGAGAAAAAAGAGAGAAGCCTCACCTGGTCTTTACCTGCCGCAGCAGCCCAGCTAGGAAGGCCCAGAAGCAGCCCAGGCCCAGTCCAGCAGCCGAAGCCAGCACAACCCACATACCTCTTCACCCGGATAAGAACGAAGAGGCGTCGTCGTCTTCGTCTTCGCCACAGTCGACGCACGCGGGGACGCCAGCGCGATGTGGAGCGCCACGTCCCGGCCGCCGTGGCTGCCCACGCTCTCGACGACGACCGTCGAGCGTCGTATATATACGGGAAGGAAGCCAGAGCCTCGTTCTTCTTCTTTTCGTCGCCATGACCGAAACCCTAGCCGCCGGCAACCTTAGCAATCCACCGCTCCCGACCACCACGGAGCCCGCCGTTGAGCTCAGGAGGAGCGCTTCAACGCCCTCAGTCATCTGGTGCAGCCACAAGTCAAAGGGAGCTCGGTGGAGGGGGAATTTAGCCGTTCCCTTTCGCGGTACTGCGAGAGAAATGGCGACCACCGCGACGCCTCCGTCTTCAATCGACACCGGCGACCCTACAGGAACCATCCAGGTGACCTTGCGCATCTCATGAGCGTCTTATTGAACCCTAGATCATGCCGTAGCACCCCTATCACCGTCGACCATCGTCCGCCGCTGCTGAACCTCACCGTCCGCCATGCTCCGGTGACCATTTCCGAGCGGCGCGGCCACCAGTAGCTTCACCTCGTTGCCCTCGTTCGAACCAGCATGCGCACGCCCCCGCGGGAGCTCGGGAACACCGGTGCCGTCGTCGACTGCCCCGCTGGTCACCGTGAGCCATACCACGTTGGCGCCACCGTGGCAGGTGACATGGTCACTGGCCCACTAGCCAGTGGCTGTGGGTAGGAATAGCCGGGTAGGTTTAGCAGATTCATGTTTTAATTCAAATTTCATAATTACTGAAAGTTTGCAGATCAATAAAAAATTCATATTAACTCGGAAAAATATAAATGAGATATCAAGATGTTCATAAAAATAAATTCTATTTAATAAAAATATAATATGAAAATTTTATTTTTAATAAAAATTTAATTATTTAATACTTGTTAATTTAAGCCTTTTCTTTTAATTCTAAATGCAATTAAAATTCAGAAATTAAGAAAACATTTATAAGATAAATAAAACCAGTAAGCAAATAAAGAAAACATGAAAACAAATTTTCTTTATTTGTTATCTTTATTAAATCTTTATTGGGGATTTAAACCCTAATTAATAATTACCCTAAATATTAAAATCTTTAAAAATAGAAAAATATCAAATCCAATATTATTTTTTATTTCAAAATTATTAATAACTTTAATTTTGCAAACAAGTTATTAATTCTAGAATTTTAGAGTAATTAGAAAGCCCTAGTTCCATAAGGGAGAAAACTAGGAACTCATCATTTTATGTGTAATCCCAAAACCCTAATTCAAATAGGAACCCTAGCTTCAATAATCAATATGAAACTTAAATTGCTTCTAACCTAAACCCTAGGTTAGAACATGTGGTCATGATACCTTCTTTCAAATCATAGAACCATAGTAGCAAATAAATACTTGTCTTGGCCACATAAAATGTAGAAGACCTATCACTAATATATGGGTATTCCATGTGTTCATCCTTATCAGACTTAACTAATTAAGTGGGATCAACCAAGTATAAAACCCTAGTTCCTATCCCAAAGACCACCATCCTTAGTTATCCATAATTAGCATCACACCATTGTGATGAACCCTAATAGCAACTACACCTACTATTTTGTATTACATTCCATACTCCACTAAACCCTACTAGTGTTGGATACTTATCAACCATCCTATTTAGGAGTCAATTATTCCTTACTTAGTGAATCAAATAGCAAACCATATACACCCTCAATCCTAATTGTAATACTTCTTGTTACTTAAGAAGTATGTTCTTCAAAAGTTATTCTTTTGAAGTAAATAAGGAGTAGCCATCAAACCTGCTTCATAGGATCTATAAACCCTAGCCAACTATTACCAATAAGATATACCACCTTGATAGCAACTATTGGTGATTAAGATGTTTAGGCTTAATTCAAACATACAAGCCTAGTAGCTGATGAATCCAACCAGGTTGTGATCCATCTAATCCTTACTCCAGAAACTAACTTGGAACCATAGTAAACCATAGAACTACACAACCATAATTATCATACTTGCTCTTTATCAAAGAACATGTTCTCCAAAAGTTATTCTTTTGAATTATATAATAAATAATCATCAACCATGCACCATAGGACTTAAAATTGACAACTGCTCTTTACTTATTATACAACTACTATTCCCTGGTGTGTATGATTGTTACTATGCATTTTAACACTTGCTTATGATACTAAAACAACACAACCCTGAATAAGAACCTTGTTGGTGAATCACTCTAAAAGTGCAACACACCCTGAACCAATCATTACAACTCACTGATCCTAAATCATCGGGATTAGGTCACTCTTAGAATGATTGCATCTCATACTTATGCATTATTGCATCCTTGCCAATCTTTTAAACATCGTCCTTACCGGACGATGATGCTATTTCAGAATTTGGAGTTATTGCGTATCGAAGACCTTGCCTGCATAATCTTGCAGTCAAGAAAGGCAAGTTCATCGCTTGCTCATGTCATTTGAGTATTTTTACCAAATTACTTGCAAAGTACTATGTTTATCACTATTGCATAAAAACCAAAACCACTATTTTCATAACTATGAATATGACTATGTGGTGGGCAATGGAACCATGGATTGTGTTGATACGGTGGAGGTTCCATTGCAAGGGTTATATCCATCTAGGATTAAACAACAAATGTCGTCCAGTGATTCTTGTGCCGTAATACCCGTGTTAACCATAAGATCCGGAGTGGGACGGAGTAGTCAAAAGTGTTTCCACCTCTCGTACATCAACGGATGCGCTCTACCGTAGACACTTGTATCTGTCGGGGGCGAGCGGTTGGCTGGGGATGCCTTAAGTCCCCACGGCATTGTCCGTAGACACTTGTTGCCCGAAGAACAAGCGGTTGGCTGGGGAAGCCTTAAGTCCCCACGGTATTGCGGTCTATGATGGGTTGTAGCTACCGGCGTAGGAATGTATGGTAGAGCCCTGCATTGTCGTCGTGGTCAGGGTCCACCCTGAAATATATGGGAATAATGGGACCGGCGTGGACCCAGGGTCGGGGTATGCAACAAAGGGTGGGTGTGCGAGGTAGCAGAGGAACATGATTGGCTAGACCTTATACCGGGCCTCACACCATAGGAAGTGTGGACGGGTTGCGCTCCCGGTTGGCACCAAGGTTAAGATCTCTTATGGGTAAAGCAACACACCTCTGCAGAGTGTAAAGAACCGTGACCTGTCACTCCCTGTTCCGGGATATGGAACTGCGAACGCGGCCGGAAAGGAGCTCCATGAAGTTCTAGTAAACCGGTGAAGGCTGACGGACATAGTTCTTCTGAATAAAAGCAACCTTTTGAAGAAATGATTATGAAAACCTGCATTGGTATTAGACTTTCTGGTCTAATGCTGTAGCTAGTGCATTAAACACCTCTTTCCTATAATGAACTTGTTGAGTACGCTCGTACTCATCCCACTCTTAAATCCCCTGCTTAGATACGGAGGCATCGGAGGAGGATCTACAGTGCAATTTGAAGGCCGAGGAGTCAACAACTACTTCAAAGATAGGACCCTGTCAGAGGAGTCAGATACTGCATCCAATAAGGAGAAAACCTAGTTTAGCCATAGAAGGGAACTAGTTTCCTAAACCTAACTCCTACTTAGCTAGAATCTATTCATAGCCCTTATAGCTAGTCAAATACTCTACAAATAGAGTTCGTGATAGAATTAGACTACGAGTCGTTCTTCTGGAGTTTATTTGCAGATTTACCTCATTGTAAAATAGGAGGCTGTGCTGATCTTATGTAACAGAGTCTGTATGTAATTCAATAGACATGCCTTGGACCCGCATATGTTTCTGTTGTACCACTCTGAGCGATATAATACTAGTGGAACAGTGTTTCATTGGTGTTATATAAGACTTGCATACTACACCATGTAGTGGTATGCCGGGTCACCACATGCACCTATACATCTGACAAGTGTATTAGGTGTGTTTGGGACACAAGAGACTTCTTGTATCGTGATTGCAGGGTTGCTTGAGAGGGATATCTTTGACCTCTTCCTCCCTGAGTTCGATAAACCTTGGGTGATTCACTTAAGGGAAATTTGCTGCTGTTCTACAAACCTCTGCTCTTGGAGGCCCAACACTGTCTACAAGAATAGAAGCGTGCGTAGACATCATTCCTGTATCGTAATTGCATGGTTGCTTGAGAGGGATATCTTTGACCTCTACCTCCCTGAGTTCGATAAACCTTGGGTGATTCACTGAAGTGAAACTTGCTACTGTTCTACAAACCTCTGCTCTTGGAGGCCCAACACTGTCTACAGGAATAGAAGCGTGCGTAGACATCACTAGACTTCATCGGGATCATCATCATCTCCACCACCAGCACCATCATCACCACCATCTCCACTCCGTCCCGCTGTAACATCTTGGGTTTGATACTTGTCTAGTTCATAGGGGAAACTTTCCCGGTGTTGATTACTCCTTGTAGTTGATGGTATTGAGTGAAACCATTGAACTAAGGTTTATGTACAAATTGTTATTCATCATTATATCACCTCTGATTATGATCCACATCATGTCTTGTGAGTAGTTCGTTTAGTTCTTGAGGACATGGGAGAAGTCATGTTGTTAGTAGTGGAACTATGTTGAGTAATATTTAATGGTTTGATATTTAAGTTGTGGTGTTATTCTTCTAGTGGTGTCATGTGAACGTCTACTACATGATATTTTACCTTTATGGGTGTAGGGGAATGCATCGTGTATTTGGATACTAATTGTGGGGTTGACAGAAACCTAAACCCCCATTAGGAAACCAGTGCATGAGGGAGTGTAGGATCTCAAAGTTTAAGGTTGTGGTTAGATTTATCTTAACTAATTTCTTGTAGTTGTGGATGCTTGCAAGAGGTATAATCACAAGTATGCATTAGTCCAAGTTGGGGTAGTGCATTAGCATAGGTTCACCCACACAACACTTACCAAACTGATAAAGATTATTCAGCCGCGTGAAGCGAAAGCACTTGATGAAATTCTCGTGTATCCTTAGGAACGTTTAGTCATCATAAGTAAAACAACCGGCTTGTCCTTTGCTCTAGAAAGGATTGGACCACTCACTGCAATTATTATTACTGTCTTTTATTTACTCATACTTTATTTATTTGCAATGCCAAATACCACTGAAAACCTGTTTGCTAGTGTTTACAGCTAATCCTTGATCAAAATTGCTTGTCAACACCTTGTGCTCCTCGTTGGGTTCGATACTCTTATTTATCGAAAGTACTACGATACACCCCCTATACTTGTGGGTTGTCAAGGGTACTCCTCGGCAATGCCCTCCGATTGGGGCTTAGGATTGATGGAATCCTGTAGGCTGACACGAGACATCGGTAAACAGACAAGCAAGGAGAGCGATTTACCCATGTTCGGGGCCCTCGATGAGGAAAAACCCTTACGTCCTGCCTGTCTGATCTTGATTATGAGAATATTAGTTTACAATGGGGTGCCGAAGGTTTCGGTTGTGTTCTCGTCGAGAGGCTAAATGCTACGGCGACTTAGCTCTAGACTTCTGGTGGCTAAAGCTACTATGATTGATTCTGTGTCCCGGCAGCCTCTCTCCTGGCCTTTATATAGGAGGCCAGGTCTCAAGAGATCTGTTTGGGTACGACTAGGTTTACAAAAGACCTAGCTCTAAACTTTCCTTGTTCGGCTTCCCTCTTGCCTTGTTCTTCAAGGGATCTTCTCCTACACCGTCCTAGTGGCCCACCTTGCCATCGGGTAACTTCATGGGCCTCCAGTTGGGCCGCACAGGATAGGGCAATATCAGTTACCCGAAGGGTAATGCCCACGTCAGTAGTCCCTGAGTGTCTAGCCGAAGATATTTCGGGTAGAGACTAAAGCATGCCTCCACCTAATGATCTTCTCCTTGATTGTTATCGTCCATCTTGTAACAGCATCATCTTCTTTTATCGGGTGCGCGTTCAGCGCTCCCGATGGGTGTAGCCCCCGAGTCTAGGTACGGATGCTTGCAATCCGTGCGTAGACTCAAGTTGTACCACTCGAACGTCTTCTTCTGCCGAAGTTTTCTGCAAGTCTTCATGGGTCATCCGATACATTTGCACCGGGGCTTGTATTCTCCAGTAAGGTTTCAACGCGTAAGGGATAATGAGTAACGTGCCCAGATTTGTTGGTTAACTGCCGATGGCAAAACAACGTTACCCTACACAGAATCAAGTCCCCGGGCATGATCCTGGAGTGTAAAAAAATTTATCGGGTGCGCGCTCAGCGCTCCCGATTGGAGTAGCCCCCGAGTCTGGGCACGGGTGCTTGCGGCCGGGTGCAGACTCGAGCTGAGCATTCCACCCTTTTCTTCAAATATTTCTTCACAGGGGTATGATACGTCTCCAACGTATCGATAATTTCTTATGTTCCATGCTTGTTTTATGATGATACACACATGTTTTATACATACTTTATGTCATATTTATGCATTTTCCGGCACAAACCTATTAACGAGATGCCGAAGAGCCAGTTGTTGTTTTCTGCTATTTTTGGTTTCAGAAATCCTAGTAAGGAAATATTCTCGGAATTGGACGAAATCAACGCCCAGGATCTTATTTTTCCACGAAGCTTCCAGAAGTCCGAAAGGGAAACGAAGTGGGGCGATGAGGCGGCCACACAGCAGGGCGGCGCGGCCAGGCCTGGGGCCGCGCGGCCCTAGCGTGTGGGCCCCTCGTGGTGCCCCCTGACCTACCCTTCCGCCTACATAAGCCTTCGTCGAGAATAACTCCAGTACCGAGAGCCACGATACGGAAAACCTTCCAGAGACGCCGCCGCCGCCAATCCCATCTCGGGGGATTCAGGAGATTGCCTCCGGCACCCTGCCGGAGAGGGGAATCATCTCCCGGAGGACTCTTCACCGCCATGGTCGCCTCCGGAGTGATGTGTGAGTAGTTCACCCCTGGACTATGGGTCCATAGCAGTAGCTAGATGGTTGTCTATTTGTAATGCTATATGTTGCATTTGTTGGGATCCGATGAATATGGAATACTATGCTATGTTGATTATCAATCTATTATCTATGTGTTGTTTATGATCTTGCATGCTCTCCGTCATTAGTAGAGGCTCTGGCCAAGTCGTTACTTGTAACTCCAAGAGGGAGTATTTATGCTCGATAGTGGGTTCATGCCTCCATTAAATCTAGGACAGTGACAGAAAGTTCTAAGGTTGTGGATGTGCTGTTGCCACTAGGGATAAAACATCAATGCTATGTCTAAGGATGTATTTGTTGATTACATTACGCACCATACTTAATGCAATTGTCCGTTGTTTGCAACTTAATACTGGAGGGGGTTCGGATGATAACCTGAAGGTGGACTTTTTAGGCATAGATGCATGCTGGATAACTGTCTATGTACTTTGTCGTAATGCCCAATTAAATCTCACAATACTCATCATAACATGTATGTGCGTGGTCATGCGCTCTTTATTTGTCAATTGCCCAACTGTAATTTGTTCACCCAACATGCTATTTATCTTATGGGAGAGACACCACTAGTGAACTCTGGACCCCGGTCCATTCTTTACATCGAATACAATCAACTGCAATACTCGTTCTACTACTTTCTGCAAACATCATCATCCACACTATACATCTAATCCTTTGTTACAGCAAGCCGGTGAGATTGACAACCTCACTATCACATTGGGGCAAAGTAATTTGGTTGTGTTGTGCAGGTTCCACGTTGGCGTCGGAATCCCTGGTGTTGCGCCGCACTACACTCCGCCGCCATCAACCTTCAATGTGCTTCTTGGCTCCTACTGGTTCGATAAACCCTGGTTTCTTACTGAAGGAAAACTTGCCGTTGTACGCATCACACCTTCCTCTTGGGGTTCCCAACGGACGCGTGATGTACGCGTATCAAGCACTTTTTTCTGGCGCCGTTGCCGGGGAACGAAGAAAAGTTACACCACAAAGATTTTAAACTCCCACATCAACAGCACTTTTTCTGGCGCCGTTGCTGGGGAGATCAAGACACGCTGCAAGGGGAGTCTCCACTTCCAATCTGTTTACTTTGTTTTATGTCTTGCTTTACTTTTATTTACTACTTTGCTTGCTGCACTAAAACAAAACACAAAAAAATTAGTTGTTAGCTTTACTTTATTTACTATCTTGTTTGCTATATTAAAAACACACAAAAAATTAGTTACTTGCATTTACTTTATCTAGTTTGTTTTATTTACTATTGCTAAAATGGGTACTCCTAAAAATACTAAGTTGTGTGACTTCACCAACACAAATAATAATGATTTCTTATGCACACCTATTGCTCCACCTGCTACTACAATAGAATTCTTTGAAATTAAACCTGCTTTACTGAATCTTGTTATGAGAGAGCAATTTTCTGGTGTTAGTTCTGATGATGCTGCTGCCCATCTTAATAATTTTGTTGAACTATGTGAAATGCAAAAATATAAGGATGTAGATGGTGACATTATAAAGTTAAAATTGTTTCCTTTCTCATTAAGAGGAAGAGCTAAAGATTGGTTGCTATCTCTGCCTAAGAATAGTATTGATTCATGGACTAAATGTAAGAATGCTTTCATTGGTAGATATTATCCTCCTGCTAAAATTATATCTTTGAGAAGTAGCATAATGAATTTTAAGCAATTGGATAATGAGCATGTTGCTCAAGCATGGGAAAGAATGAAATCTTTGGTTAAAAATTGCCCAACCCATGGACTGACTACTTGGATGATCATCCAAACCTTTTATGCAGGATTGAATTTTTCTTCGCGGAACTTATTGGATTCAGCTGCTGGAGGTACTTTTATGTCCATCACTCTAGGCGCCGCAACAAAGCTTCTTGATAATATGATGGTTAATTACTCTGAATGGCACACAGAAAGAGCTCCACAAGGTAAGAAGGTAAATTCTGTTGAAGAAACCTCCTCCTTGAGTGATAAGATTGATGCTATTATGTCTATGCTTGTGAATGGTAGGACTAATGTTGATCCTAATAATGTTCCGTTAGCTTCATTGGTTGCTCAAGAAGAACATGTTGATGTGAACTTCATTAAAAATAATAATTTCAACAACAATGCTTATCGGAACAATTCTAGTAACAACTATAGGCCATATCCTTATAATAATGGTAACGGTTATGGTAATTCTTATGGGAATTCTTACAACAATAATAGGAATACACCCCCTGGACTTGAAGCCATGCTTAAAGAATTTATTAGTACTCAAACTGCTTTTAACAAATCTGTTGAAGAAAAGCTTGGGAAAATTGATATACTTGCTTCTAAAGTCGATAGTCTTGCTGCTGATGTTGATCTTTTGAAATCGAAAGTCATGCCTAATGAAAATAAAGATATTAAGTCATTTGCTACAGCAAACTCCATCCAAGTTAGAATTAATGAGAATATAAGATTGATGGCGGAATTGCGTGCTAGGTGGGAAAAAGAAGAAAATGCTAAAGATAACAATGTAGCTAAAGTTTGGACTATTACCACCACTAGCAATGAAAATGCTTCACATGTTGATACACCTCCTACTATCAATGGTAAAATAATTGGTGTTGGCAATGTTTCCACTTCTAATGCAAAGCCTGCAAAACTGCTGAAACTGCTTGTGATAAAACTACTGAAATTTTTTCCAACATTGGGGACAATGATCCCATTGCTTTGATTATAATGGTTTAGATTTTGATGATTGTCACATCTCTAAAGTTATAAAGTTCTTACAAAAACTTGCTAAAAGTCCTAATGCTAGTGCTATAAATTTGGCCTTTACAAAACATATTACAAATGCTCTCATAAAAGCTAGAGAAGAGAAATTAGAACGTGAAGATGGTTGGGAGCTCATCATTAAGATGAAGGTAAATGATTTTGATTGTAATGCTTTATGTGATCTTGGTGCAAGTATTTCCGTTATGCCTAGGAAAATCTATAATATGCTTGACTTGCCACCATTGAAAAATTATTATTTGGATGTTAATCTTGCTGATAATTCTAGAAAGAAACCTTTGGGGAGAGTTGATAATATTTGCATTACGGTTAACAATAACCTTTTCCCCGTTGATTTTGTTGTCTTGGATATTGAATGCAATGCATCTTGTCCCATTATATTGGGAAGACCTTTTCTTCGAACTGTTGGTGCTATTATTGATATGAAGGAAGGTAATATTAAATATCAATTTCCTCTCAAAAAGGTATGGAACACTTCCCTAGAAAGAGAATGAACTTACCTTTTTGATTCTATTATTAGAACAAATTATGATGTCGATGCTTCATCTCTTGATGTTACTTGATACACACTTTCTGCGCCTAGCTGAAAGGCGTTAAAGAAAAGCGCTTATGGGAGACAACCCATGATTTTACTACAGTATTTTTGTTTTATATTTGAGTCTTGGAAGTTGTTACTACTGTAGCAACCTCTCCTTATCTTTATTTTATTGCATAGTTGTGCCAAGTAAAGTCTTTGATAGTAAGGTTCATACTAGATTTGGATTGCTGCGCAGAAACAGATTTCTTCCTGTCACGAATTTGAGCATTAGTCTCTGTAGGTAACTCAGAAAATTCTGCAAATTTACGTAAGTGATCCTCAGATATGTACGCAACTTTCATTCAATTTGAGCATTTTCATTTGAGCAAGTCTGGTGCATCTAAAAAATTCATCTTTACGGACTGTTCTGTTTTGACAGATTCTGCCTTTTATTTCGCATTGCCTGTTTTGCTATGTTTGATGGATTTCTTTATTCCATTAACTTTCAGTAGCTTTGTGCAATGTCCAGAAGTGTTAAGAATGATTATGTCACCTCTGAACATGTGAATTTTGATTATGCACTAACCCTATAATGAGTTGTTTTGAGTTTGGTGTGGAGGAAGTTTTCAAGGATCAAGAGAGGAGGATGATACAATATTATCAAGAAGAGTGAAAGCTCTAAGCTTGGGGATGCCCCCGGTGGTTCATCCCTGCATATTTCAAGAAGACTCAAGCATCTAAGCTTGGGGATGCCCAAGGCATCCCCTTCTTCATCGACAACATTATCAGGTTCCTCTAGTGAAACTATATTTTTATTCCATCACATCTCATGTGCTTTACTTGGAGCGTCTGTATGTTTTTATTTTTGTTTTTGTTTGAATAAAGTTGGATCCTAGCATTCATTGTGTGGGAGAGAGACACGCTCCGCTGTTGCATATGGACAAATATGTCCTTAGCTTTACTCATAATGTTCATGGCGAAGGTTGAAACTGCTTCGTTAAATTGTTATATGGTTGGAAACGGGAGATGCTACATGTGGTAAATGGTATAATGTCTTGAATAATGTGATACTTGCCAATTGTTGTGCTCATGTTTAAGCTCTTGCATCATATAATTTGCACCTATTAGTGAAGAAATACATAGAGCTTGCTAAAATTTGGTTTGCATGATTGGTCTCTCTAAGGTCTAGATATTTTCTAGTAAGGGTCGAACAACAAGGAAGACGGTGTAGAGTCTTATAATGCTTGCAATATGTCTTTTATGTGAGTTTTGCTGTACCGGTTCATACTTGTGTTTGTTTGAAATAGCCTTGCTAGCCTAAGCCTTGTATTGAGAGGGAATACTTCTCATGCATCCAAAATCCTTGAGTCAATAACTATGCCACTTGTGTCCACCATACCTACCTACTACATGGTATTTCTCCGCCATTCCAAAGTAAATTGCTTGAGTGCTATCTTTAAACACTTCAAAAGTTATTACCTCTTATTTGTGTTAATGTTTTATAGCTCATGAGGAAGTATGTGGTGTTTATCTTTCAATCTTGTTGGGCAACTTTCACCAATGGACTAGTGGCTTCATCCGCTTATCCAATAATTTTGCAAAAAGAGCTGGCAATGGGATTCCCAGTCCCAAATTAATTAACCTTCATAAATTTACGAATACACACTCCTCCATGGTATGTGATTGTTGGACGGCACCCGAGGATTCGGTTAGCCATGGCTTGAGAAAGCAAAGGTGGGGAGGAGTGTCATCTAAATAAAACTAAAATAAAAAGGCACTCCTTCATCGTATGAGATTGTTGGCAGGCACCCGAGGATTCGGTTAGCCATGGTTTGTGAAAGCAAGGTTGGAAGGAGTGCCACCCAAAAATAAAATTTCATGGGAGCCACTCTTTGAAAGTCTGTCTGGCAAGGGGGTTAGAGTGCCCACTACCATTCGTTGACAACAACAAACACTTCTCAAAACTTTACTTTTATGCTCTCTTTATGTTTTCAAAATAAAAGCTCTAGCACAAATATAGCAATCAATGCTTCCCTCTGCGAAGGGCCATTCTTCTACTTTTATGTTGAGTCAGTTTACCCATTTCCCTCTGTCTTAGAAACAAACACTTGTGTTAACTGTGCATTGATTCCTACATACTTGCATATTGCACTTATTATATTACTTTATGTTGACAATATCCATGAGATATACATGTTACAAGTTGAAAGCAACCGCTGAAACTTCATCTTCCTTTGTGTTGCTTCAATGCCTTTACTTTGAATTATTGCTTTATGAGTTAACTCTTATGCAAGACTTATTGATGCTTGTCTTGAAAGTACTATTCATGAAAAGTCTTTGCTATATGATTCAATTGTTTACTCATTGTATTTACCATTGCTTCGAATCGCTGCATTCATCTCATGTGCTTACAATAGTATTGATCAAGATTATGGTAGCATGTCACTTCAGAAATTATCTTTGTTATCGTTTACCTACTCGGGACGAGTAGGAACTAAGCTTGGGGATGCTGATACGTCTCCAACGTATCGATAATTTCTTATGTTCCATGCTTCTTTTATGATGATACACACATGTTTTATACATACTTTATGTCATATTTATGCATTTTCCGGCTCTAACCTATTAACGAGATGCCGAAGAGTCAGTTGCTGTTTTCTGTTGTTTTTGGTTTCAGAAATCCTAGTAATGGAATATTCTCGGAATTGGACGAAATCAACGCCCAGGATCTTATTTTTCCACGAAGCTTCCAGAAGTCCGAAAGGGAAACGAAGTGGGGCGACGAGGCGGCCACACAGCAGGGCGGCACGGCCAGGCCTGGGGCCGCGCGGCCCTAGCGTGTGGGCCCCTCGTGGCGCCCCCTGACCTACCCTTCCGCCTACATAAGCCTTCGTCGAGAATAACTCCAGTACCGAGAGCCACGATACGGAAAACCTTCCAGAGACGCCGCCGCCGCCAATCCCATCTCGGGGGATTTAGGAGATCGCCTTCGGCACCCTGCCGGAGAGGGGAATCATCTCCCGGAGGACTCTTCACCGCCATGGTCACCTCCGGAGTGATGTGTGAGTAGTTCACCCCTGGACTATGGGTCCATAGCAGTAGCTAGATGGTCGTCTTCTCCTAATTGTGCTATCATTGTTAGATCTTGTGAGCCGCCTAACATGATCAAGATCATCTATTTGTAATGCTACATGTTGCATTTGTTGGGATCCGATGAATATGGAATACTACGCTATGTTGATTATCAATCTATTATCTATGTGTTGTTTATGATCTTGCATGCTCTCCGTTATTAGTAGAGGCTCTGGCCAAGTCGTTACTTGTAACTCCAAGAGGGAGTATTTATGCTCGATAGTGGGTTCATGCCTCCACTAAATCTGGGACAGTGATAGAAAGTTCTAAGGTTGTGGATGTGCTGTTGCCACTAGGGATAAAACATCAATGCTATGTCTAAGGATGTATTTGTTGATTAGATTACGCACCATACTTAATGCAATTGTCTGTTGTTTGCAACTTAATACTGGAGGGGGTTCGGATGATAACCTGAAGGTGGACTTTTTAGGCATAGATGCATGCTGAATAGCGGTCTATGTACTTTGTCGTAATGCCCAATTAAATCTCACAATACTCATCATAACATGTATGTGCATGGTCATGCCCTCTTTATTTGTCAATTACCCAACTGTAATTTGTTCACCCAACATGCTATTTATCTTATGGGAGAGACACCACTAGTGAACTGTGGACCCCGGTCCATTCTTTAATCGAATACAATCAACTGCAATACTCGTTCTACTACTTTCTGCAAACATCATCATCCACACTATACATCTAATCCTTTGTTACAGCAAGCCGGTGAGATTGACAACCTCACTGTCACGTTGGGGCAAAGTAATTTGGTTGTGTTGTGCAGGTTCCACGTTGGCGCCGGAATCCCTGGTGTTACGCCGCACTACACTCCGCCGCCATCAACCTTCAACGTGCTTCTTGGCTCCTACTGGTTCGATAAACCTTGGTTTCTTACTGAGGGAAAACTTGCCGCTGTACGCATCACACCTTCCTTTTGGGGTTCCCAACGGACGCGTGCTGTACGCGTATCAGGGTATCTTCGAGGTCACATTTTATCAGGTGCGCGCCCAGCGCTCCCGATGGGAGTAGCCCCCGAGTCTATTCTAGGAGCGCCTTTATTTTTTGTTTTTAGTTTAGTTTATTTTTGTTTGCTGTAGCATATGTTGGATCCCGGCACATTTTTTTTGGAGAAAGACCCTGTTGACGTCCGAAACCCACCGGCGGGCAGCGACGGGCAACACCGTAGAGCCGGGAACAACCTAGAGCTGCGGCTGGCTGAGGTCCCTCCGAGCGACGGCCCGCAAAGCCTTCTGGTCACACGTCCGATGCTGATTGCAAGGGCGTGCCACCTGACCTATACCTGGTCAGGAAGGTGATGAAGATGCCTCGCTTAGTTTCCTGCATGGCATACACGTAAACATTAAATACGAGCCTCGATCGGCTCTCAGGTTATCCTGTGAATCGGCTCAAGGAGCCGATCCACCCATGATTCGTACGAGGTGCACGAATATATGGTGGTCCTGCTTGATCAATATAAAGCTAATGAGATCTACGACGATTTAGGGTTTTCACCGCATAATCGGATCATCCTACTCACGGTTGGGCCTCGCGGCCACGCACGGTGATCGTAAGCCGATCCTAAACAAGGCCTAAAAACCAACACGAGGTTGATCCCCGGAACATCCTGTTTAGGGCTAGCGAACGACACCCTACGTGCCGCTGGATCCTCCACCCCTTTGTAAGGCCTAACTATTGCAGATATTAAACTAATCCTTGTAGAACAAGGAGCAATCGTAACGGATCAGATCTACTAAATAATGATCAAGCGGGGTGCCGCCCCTACACCTAGGATAGGTGTAAGGGCGGCTAGATATGCAAGGGTTGCACTACGATAGCATGTTACGCGAAGAACTATGCTAACCCTAACACATCTATGATAACTACGTTGCTCGCCATCAACAAGGCTTCAGTACGAGCAACGCATGAACAACGTGGAGCTTGTGCTGCCTAGATCGCAAGATGCGATCTAGGCAGCATGTTGCTTACCGGTAGAAACCCTCGAGACGAAGGAGTTGGCGATGCGCCGAGATTGATTTGTTTGGTTGAACGTTGGTTGTTGTTTATTCCATAAACCCTAGATACATATTTATAGTCCGGGGGACTTTCTAACGTGGGAATAATCCCCACCGTGCACAATACAAACTCCAACTTTTAATCTAAGATACAAATCTACCATAATTAAAGATACACGGGCAATCTAGCCCAAACTCTTCGTGCGAGGCCGCTTCAGAGATCTTCCACGTGTAATCTTCCAAGCCCATCTCCCTTACGGCCCACCTCCTGATTTGGCCAAAATCTGGTGATAACACATGCCCCCCTGGTTTTGGCAATGATAATTTCAAAACCACTCTGTTTTTCCTCCGAAGGGTCATGTCGTGGCAGAGCAGACCTGTCGCAGTATTCTTCATCATGACGCCCTGTCTTTCCAGCTTCTCTGCAAAATTCGATAGCCTTGGCATCACTTCCTCGGAAACTGCAATGGCATTAAATTTCCACCAGATCTCTCATTATTTATCCGTGCCGATCGATTAGCCCTCTTCATCCCCTTCCTCTGTTCTAGCTACCGGCACCAAAAAACCCTCTTCTTCCATAGCCATGTCGTCTTCTTTCTCCTCTTCCGTCTCTCTCCAATCCTCTTCCTCAAGCGAGTTGGTTCCAGAGCACGGCAAGATGGAGGCGTACAACCGCCGGGCTCCCAAACATTGGGATGAGCAGGAGTGGGACTTCGACTTCGTGCCGGAGGGTGAAGACCTCGTCTGGTCAGATGGGGCCATGCCCCTAACCGACGGGGAAGATGACCTCCGGTACCTGGTTGACGGAGCACTGGAGGTGGCGAGTGATGACGATGACCCTCTCTTCCGGGGCAAATTCACCTCCGTCACCAAAGGAGAAGAGGATGACGAAGAAGAAGATGTCTCTTCCGACCTGAAGAAGGAACAGGAGGACGACACCTCCTCCGACGAATCACCGCCAAAGCGCATCCGGGGCTGGGCTTGGTCAGACGAGGACGATGATGATGACGAGGAAGAAGCCTCTGCTGAAGGTCACAGTAGCAGCACAGAGGGATTCGTCGACAGCAGCAATGAAGGCAGCTACCCCAGCGACGGCGAAGACGGCAACAGCCCTTAGAATAGGGACCTACTAGAATAGGATTAGCAGCAGCAACCTGTCCCTTTTGCTGAACAATCGGCTCCTCTTTGTAAGAAATCTTATTATCAATGAAAAATTTCCTTTGATTTTGCCGATGGTTAGCCTAACCAATGCTCAATGACCAGATGGGGCCACGCCTTGGTCTCTCACGATAATCCGTGAGACAGGCCAATTCAGTCATCCTTCCAAGTTAACTTCCAAGTTAACTAGCCCTGCCGATGACGATAGCACTGGGTGCAGCCGATCGCAGCAGACCGGCTTCCTTTGATTTTGAGCGGACGTTCCCAAGAGAGCCCCAGAACTATTGCTGAATCCGCTTGGATGCTGAAACTAATAACTCTGTAACCAAACATCATTCTTCAGAACAGTTGCAACGTAGAGCCAGCTGATTCCAATAAAATCGGCTCCCAAAGCCAAGAACCTCTCGGGCGAGTCGCCCTCCGAGCCTCATCCAAAGCGAGCCAAATGCGTCGCCGTTGGTTTCCAAGTTATAATGCAGAAATAGCCGATTCCAACAAAATCGGCTCTCTGGAGCAAAGATATTTCAGGGCGAGCTGCCCCCCGAGCCTTTGATTTTCGGGAAAACAGTCGCACTGAAAAGCCTTGGACAGATCAGCAAATCTGTTCCTCGAACTAAGAAGCCTCAAACACAATGGCTTCTCAACTCCTTACTCGCGCCTTGCTGATCAGATCGGCTCATCATCTCTGGCAAACTTGGTCCATGCTTGACTAGTACTGCCGAACTTGGAGACTTGCAGAAGGAGTTGGGAGTCTTGAGAAGGAATTTACCCAGTAAGAAATCTTCTTGTAACTCAACAACTGTTCCACCAGACTTCTGCTCATAACAGCTGTACCTCTTGAGTCGATGGCCATGCATCGGCTGTATACCCACTGCGAGTGTATATATATATTTTTTTACTGGCCAATTTTTCCCATCGGCCCCCCAATGTTTCACTACACACATGTTTACACATGTTTATCTGCACATGTTCATCTGACTATATGCCCCCCAAGCCGAATCTGCCAGGTGACTACAGATATCGGCTTTGTGGTTAGTCAGGGCACTGTACTTGCACGTCGGCTCCGTGAGGATTCGTGTTGACTTTCATCTGCCGACGTGACCGCTGCCCAGTAGATCGATGTTGATCATAAGCAAAACATGTGGTGGAGATAATTTTGGCCGATTGCTGGAATCGGCCTCCATATCGATTGAAGCGCTGACTGAAGGTTCTGTAATGTCCCTTCATAATTTTTTGGGGCCGATCACAAGGATCAGCCTTGCCCCATTTGCTCATTGGTTTGTTCTTGCTACTCGGTCAGGCTGGTGGATAAAACCAGCCCAACCTCTGACTTGATGCGCCTGCTGTCGTCCACCTTGAGTGCATCGTAGAATCGTGGAGCACTAAGCTCCGTCGGAAGGACGAGCACCATGTTTGTACCAGCCGATGTTTCATCGTCGGCTTTCCTTTGCTTGGGACGCCACTCCATTTTCCGTGGACGACCCTCTTCGTCCAGGGTTCGCTGAAATTTCGCAGCCAGATCAGGTCGTGCCTTCCTTAACGTGTGCAAGTATAACCTTTCGGCTTCCTCCAGGCCGTGCAATCGCTGAACCCTGCGCTTTTGTGAACGGCTGAGTCCATCAGGGCACCACCTTGGACGGTGGTACCTGTCTTCTTCCTCTACTTGTCCCTCGTCTTCGGAATCCTCGAGATCTGCCCACCGAGGGGACTCAACACGTTTGCTTTGTGGCGGGAGAGGCCCTAAGCGCCTGAACACAGACACGTTGGCTGCCTCCTTCTTCTTCTGGTTGCATTCTGGGCAATTGCCGATTGTGGGCAATCGGCTCATTCCTGAATCCCAGCAGTGTCTGAAGAAGGGGCAGTCCCAGTGCCTGTCATTGTCGTCTTGCTCCCTTGATTTTTCTATGGCACGGCGCTCGTGCTCCTCCTCATCGCGGTCATGCCGATGATATCTTCTGGCTTCTCTAGCCAGACGATCTCCTTCATCATCATAGCTGGACCGTCGGCGTTGGTCATACTGACTTACATACTTGTTGAGGAGGTGATCAGAGAGGGGTCGCTGATATCTTATGTTCTTCACTTCTCCCTCTGTGACGTAGCGCTTGCCATCATGATGGAGCCGATTGCGTGGAGCGGCCTGCTCTGTGTCCTTGCTACGAGAGCAGCTACCCTCATCTACATCTTTGCCAGAGTGGTGCCCGGGTCCTACCATGTTGATGCTGAACGAGGATCCTGGCTGGCAACCTTCAGGGTAAGTGCATTCTACCATATTAACGGTGGGGAAGGGCTGGGTGTCGACCTTCATGGCGTACTGGTTGAAAATTAGACGCCCTTTTTCTATCGCCGCTTGGATGTGCTGACGCCATACCCTGCAGTCGTTGGTGGCATGGGAGAGCGAGTTATGCCATTTGCAGTATGGCTTTCCGTTCAGCTCTTGCACCGTGGGGAATTTGAGACCTTCAGGAATCGTCAACTGCTTCTCCTTGAGCAGGAGGTCGAAGATTTGCTCAGTCTTGGTCACGTCAAAATCAAATCCCCTGGGCGGGCCTGGTGGCTTTACCCATTTGCAGGACACGGGGGTTCCTCCCCGAGTCCATTCAGCCACTGCTACCTCTTGATCTCCCGCAGAAACTTCGTCTTCCTCTGCATCAACCAGGACTACTGCACGTTTGAATTTGTCGTGGTACAGGTCCGGGTGGCGCTGTTCATATGCCGACAGTTTCTGAACCATGTGCGCCAGTGAGGGATAGTCTGCTTGGGAGGCCATGTCCTTGAGCGGTGTTGCGAGGCCTGCTACTGCCAACTCAACTGCTTCCTTTTCTGTTATACGAACCGAATAACATTGGTTCCTAAGATTCCTGAAGCGCTGGATGTATTCTGTCACAGTTTCTCCACGCTTCTGACGTAATTGTGCTAGATCGGCAATGCCGGACTCGGAAGCCTCTGAATGGTACTGCATATGGAACTGCTCTTCCAACTGCTTCCAAGTCCGGATGGAGTCTGGTGGTAGCGAGGTGTACCACCCGAAAGCCGATCCCGTGAGGGACTGTGAGAAGAGCCTCACGCGTAGTTGATCCGACACTGAAGCCGGTCCTAGTTGTGCCAAATATCGGCCTACGTGCTCGATGGAGCTGGAACCATCTGATCCACTGAATTTGGAGAAATCAGGGAGCCGATATTTAGGTGGCAGCGGGATCATCTCGTAGTCGTCGGGGTACGGCTTGGAATAGCCGATTGCCCTCCTTTTCGGCACCATGCCGAACTGATCTCTCAGTATGGTACTGATCTGATCCGTCTTTGCCGGCTGCAGGAGTTGAACTACGAAGATTCGCCGGGGTGGCGTACTTAGCCAGCCATGTTTGCTTTTCCAGCTCTGAGCCAACCTGCAGGAGCTGAGCTCTGGAGGTTCGTCGGGGTGGCGTACTTAGTTAGCCACGTACGCTTTCAAGCTCGTCGCCGACGTCCCTCCCGTTTTCCCGAAGTCCCTGATGTTGTGGCCTGGTTTGTGAGTGCCCAGTTACCACAATCTGGCACATACGTGCACGTGTACCCGTGAGGGATCTCCTTAGGCGCCTCAGGCAAGAACTGGTAGTCACTAGGGTCACCACCGATCTTGTAGACGACGAATGCCGGTGAAGCCGGCACCTCTGGTGCTGCCAACGCAAATGGCAGCGGTGGACGGGACTGGAGTGGCAACTCTCCTTGATGTGTCCCGAGAGCTGGTCCTGACGGCGAGTACTGGTGCCTCATGATCTCCTGGATCACGCGAAGAGCGACACGCTCCAACGTGTTTACCAGGTTCTCAGAGTGGCGGTGTAGCGAGTGAGCCACCAAGTAGTTGATCTCCTGCCGCAGGGACCTGGTGCGTTCCTCCGACGGGGCAGAGAGGTCTATCCCATCGAGTGCACCATTAGGCGAGAACCCCTTCCACCTGATGCCATGTGAACGGGTTCTGTGGAAAGAGCCGATGAGGTCGGCTTCGAGGATGACTTTGATCTCGTCATACTTCTTCTTGAGCTCGTCGGTCAGATCCTCGTATGTGACTGGCGTGCCGTCCGCCATCTCAGATGTAGATGGCGATGTGGTTGATGTAGAAGCTTGTCCCACCGGGCGTGCCAGAATGTGTTGACGTCCGAAACCCACCGGCGGGCAGCGACGGGCAACACCGTAGAGCCGGGAACAACCTAGAGCTGCGGCTGGCTGAGGTCCCTCCGAGCGACGGCCCGCAAAGCCTTCTGGTCACACGTCCGATGCTGATTGCAAGGGCGTGGCACCTGACCTATACCTGGTCAGGAAGGTGATGAAGATGCCTCGCTTAGTTTCCTGCATGGCATACACGTAAACATTAAATACGAACCTCGATCGGCTCTCAGGTTATCCTGTGAATCGGCTCAAGGAGCCGATCCACCCATGATTCGTACGAGGTGCACGAATATATGGTGGTCCTGCTTGATCAAGATAAAGCTAATAAGATCTACGACGATTTAGGGTTTTCACCGCATAATCGGATCATCCTACTCACGGTTGGGCCTCGCGGCCACGCACGGTGATCGTAAGCCGATCCTAAACAAGGCCTAAAAACCAACACGAGGTTGATCCCCGGAACATCCTGTTTAGGGCTAGCGAACGACACCCTACGTGCCGCTGGATCCTCCACCCCTTTGTAAGGCCTAACTATTGCAGATATTAAACTAATCCTTGTAGAACAAGGAGCAATCGTACCGGATCAGATCTACTAAATAATGATCAAGCGGGGTGCCGCCCCTACACCTAGGATAGGTGTAAGGGCGGCTAGATATGCAAGAGTTGCACTATGATAGCATGTTACGCGAAGAACTATGCTAACCCTAACACATCTATGATAATTACGTTGCTCGCCATCAACAAGGCTTCAGTACGAGCAACGCATGAACAACGTGGAGCTTGTGCTGCCTAGATCGCAAGATGCGATCTAGGCAGCATGTTGCTTACCGGTAGAAACCCTCGAGACGAAGGAGTTGGCGATGCGCCGAGATTGATTTGTTTGGTTGAACGTTGGTTGTTGTTTATTCCATAAACCCTAGATACATATTTATAGTCCGGGGGACTTTCTAACGTGGGAATAATCCCCACCGTGCACGATACAAACTCCAACTTTTAATCTAAGATACAAATCTACCATAATTAAAGATACACGGGCAATCTAGCCCAAACTCTTCGTGCGAGGCCGCTTCAGAGATCTTCCACGTGTAATCTTCCAAGCCCATCTCCCTTACGGCCCACCTCCTGATTTGGCCAAAATCTGGTGATAACAGACCCGCTCCTTTTTAATTGCATAGAACGAGTTTTCACTATTATTGTTCTGCGAGTGTTCTAGTTTTCTAGTACCGCGTTTAGCTCTTGTTCTTTCACTTGAATTTCGTTCAGAGAATGTTAGCATTCTTTATTTATGTATGATTACCTCTCTGGTCCATAATATATTTCATCTCTGAGATTTATTTCAAATAAGTTGATTGGTGTTGGAAACGAGTAAAATATTTCATGACTATAGTGATGCAAATGGAAGCTTGTCTAGACTGTGGCATAGACTTTGGAATGTCATGTTGGATGTTATTATTGTCATATGTTTAGTATTTATTGTTTTATCATGATTTGTTTCAAACGGCTGAGAGTGATTTAAAGAATCATGTGTTGTTTCTATCATAAAAGCGTAATATTATGGTATTCTCCTTAATTTGATGCTTTATTGGTTTGACTTGGCACATGCTTACACCATGTTGTGACTATAACCAGTCAACTAAAGCCTCTATGATCATTTAGTTTTTGATTTGTAATATCACTTTATGCTTTGATTGATAATGTTTTGTCGCTATGCATGATTATGACCATTATTGCTCTCTTAGTTGGTCGCTTCCAGTCTTTTTGCTAGCCTTCACATGTACTGAGTATGAGCTCTACTCGTTCATCGGACCACCAAAAACCAAAGTTGCCAATTGTGTCCACCATATTTACCTATATGTGGCATTTCACCGCCACTCCAAAGTAAATTGCTTGTGTGTGATACGTCCATTTTGCATCACTATTTTATATCATAATTTACTGTTATTCATTGATATATTTCATATTTAGAGATGATACTTATGTTATTTCACCTATTTTGCATGTTTCATGATTATTGGAGAATCACTCACCGGAGTCAGGTTCTGCTGAAAAAAGCGCCGTCAGAATGCAATATTTCTGAAGAACAACAATTGACGGAAATTACACCGAAGGACTTATTTCTCCAGAAGAAGGAGCCAGCCAAAAGGAGGGGCCGAGGAGGGCCGCCATGGGCCCCACATAGGCCGGCGCGGGCCCTGCCCTGGCCGCGCCGCCTTGTGGGGAGGGGGCCCATAGCCCCTCTCGGCCGCCTCTCTTTCGCGTACTTCATCTACCCGAAAACCTAAGGTGCTGGGAATAATCGCGAGGAGACACAGCCGCCTCTGCGGGGCGGAAAACACCAGAGAGAAAAGAGCTCTCCGGCAGGCTGAAATCCGCCGGGAAATTCCCTCCCGGAGGGGGGAAATCGACACCATCGTCACTGTCATCGAGCTGGACTTCATTGGGATCATCATCACCATCATCTCCACCACCGTCACCGTCATCTCCACCGCTGCACCTCGTCACCGCTGTAACATCTAGGGTTGAATCTTGATTGTTTCATAGGGGAAACTCTCCCGGTATTGATTACTCCTTGTTATTGATGCTATTGAGTGAAACCATTGAACCAAGGTTTATGTTCAGATTGTTATTCATCATCATATCACCTCTGATTATGTTCCATACGATGTCTCGTGAGTAGTTCGTTTAGTTCTTGAGGACATGGGTGAAGTCTAAATGTTAGTAGTGAACTATGTTGAGTAATATTCAATGGTTTGATATTTAAGTTGTGGTGTTATTCTTCTAGTGGTGTCATGTGAACGTCGACTACATGATACTTCACCTTAATGGGCCTAGGGGAATACATCTTGTATTCGTTTGCTAATTGTGGGGTTGCCGGAGTGACAGCAACCTGAACCCCCGTTGGTATATCGATGCAGGAGGGATAACAGGATCTCAGAGTTTAAGGCTGTGGTTAGATTTATCTTAATTACTTTCTTGTATTTGCGGATGCTTGCAAGGGGTATAATCACAAGTATGTATTAGTCCTAGGAAGGGCGGTGCATTAGCATAGGTTCACCCACACAACACTTATCAAAACAATGAAGATTAATCAACTATATGAAGCGAAAGCACTAGACTAAATTCCCGTGTGTCGTCAAGAACGTTTGGTCATCATAAGTAAACAAACCGGCTTGTCCTTTGTGCTAAAAAGGATTGGGCCACTCGCTGCAATTATTACTCTCGCATTTTACTTACTTGTACTTTATTTATCTGCTATATCAAAACCCCCCGAATACTTGTCTGTGAGCATTTACAGTGAATCCTTCATCGAAACTGCTTGTCAACACCTTCTGCTCCTCGTTGGGTTCGACACTCTTATTTATCGAAAGTACTATGATACACCCCCTATACTTGTGGGTCATCAAGACCATTTTCTGGCGCCGTTTCCGGGGAGTGAAGCGCTATTGGTAAGTGGAATTGGTAAGGGAAACCTTTACTGTACGTGCTGATTTTATTTCTGCCTGCTGCTATAATTCATTATGGAGAGATCTTCTCTTGAATTTCTATTTGGAAAATCTACTACTACTGCAAAGGTAGTGGATGAGGCGCCAGGTGAGAAAGAGGTTCCATACAAAATACCTATGAAAATTATTGAACGTGTTGTGGATAACCGCTATGAAGGGGATGGAACTGTCCATCCTGGAGATCATTTACTGTTTTTACATGAATTATGCGGGTAATTCGAATGTGCAGGTATTGCTATGGATGAAGTTAGGAAGAAACTATTCTCTATATCGCTGTCTGGTAAAGAGGCGCATTGGTATAAATTGCTGAAGAATGGGGATTCTCTTGATTGGAAGGATATTGTGCCTCTATTTTATTCTAAATTCTATCCTCCAAGTGAAATTCACAAAGACCGAAACCGCACATATAATTTCTGGCCTCATGATGGAGAGAGTATTGCCCAAGCATGGGGGAGATTGTGCCCCATTCATGAGCTTCCTGGTAATATCATCATTGATAATTTCTATGCAAGACATTCTTTTCAAGATAAAACCTTGCTGGATACTACTTGTTCTGGATCATTTACACACAACGAAGAAGAGTTTAAAAGGGACCTTCTTGATCGGATTTGGGAGAATACTGAAGGATGGGAGAACGACAAAGATAGAGAGTCAGGTATAAATTATGATTATAAATGCATTGAAATTTTTATGGATACTGATAAATTTCGTAATATGAGTGCTACTTATGGTCTTGACTCTCAAGTTGTTGCAAATTTTTATAAAGCTGTTGCCTCTCATTTTGAATTGCCTAGGAATAATTTTGATAAGTATCATGAACCGTACAAAGATAAAACCGATTCATCTATAAATAAATGTGTTGTAATTGAAACTGTTGATCATATTCTTGCTGAAGCTTATATTGAAAAAACTCCTTTCCCTGCTAAAATGAAGGAGTATTCTGTTATAACTAGTGCGGTTAATAAAAGTGCAAAGAAACCTATAGAACCTGAAGAGCAAATAAAGGTTGAACCTGCTATTGCAATAGTTAAAGATCTTGTGACTGAAAATGTAGAAGATGGTCATATTATTTTCTGTGAAGATGCTTCTAATATTGTTTCGCATCCTAATAAGTCTAGGAAAGCCAGTGTTCCTATGCTCTCTGTTAGAATTGGTGATCATTGTTATTATGGTTTATGCGACATTGGTGCAAGTATTAATGCCATTCCTTATGAGCTTTACAGAGAAATCATGCATGAAATTGGTTCTTGTGAACTTGAAGATATTGATGTGGTTATTCGGCTAGCTAATAGAGAAACTATCTCTCCTATTGGTATTGTTCGAGATGTGGAAGTTCTATGTGGTAAGATTAAATATCCTGCTGACTTTTTGGTACTTGGTTCTGCTGCTAGTAAGTCTTGTCCTATTATCTTTGGTAGACCTTTTCTAAATACTTGTGGAGCTGTTATAGATTGCAAGAAGGAGAAAATTGTGACTAAATTTGCTGGTGAATCTTATGAGTTTAATTTCTCTAAATTTTCCAAAACTCCTTATAAAGCTGATTTGCCTAATAATGATTTTAGAGTTGAACAATGTGCGTCTATTGCTCTTGCTCCTAATAATCCTTTGCAGCAACATTTGGAGGATAGTGAGAGTGAAGTCTTTAGGGAAGAAAGGAATGAGCTTGATGAAATTTTCCTTCGTCAACCTATTCTTAAACATGACCTACCGGTTGAAGATCTAGGTACAACACCACCACCAAAGGAAGATCCTGATTTTGATTTAAAATCGTTGCCTGATAATCTTAAGTATGCTCATATTGATGATAAGAAAATATATCATGTTATTATTAGTTCTTAGATTTCAGATTTTGAGGAAGAAAGGTTATTGGAAATATTGAAGAAACATCGAGGAGCTATTGGCTACACTCTTGATGATTTGAAGGGGATTTCTCCCTCTATTTGCCAACATGCCATCAACATGGAAGATGATGCAAAGCATGTTGTTGAACATCAGCGTCGTCTAATTCCTAAGATGAAGGATGTGGTAAAGAATGAGGTATTAAAACTTCTTGAAGCTGGTATTATATATCCTATTGCTGATAGTAGATGGGTTAGTCCTGTGCATTGTGTTCCTAAGAAAGGAGGAATAACTGTTGTGCCAAATGATAATGATGAGCTCATCCCTCAAAGAGTAGTTGTAGGGTATATAATGTGCATTGATTATCGAAAAGTTAATAAAGTTACTAAGAAAGATCATTACCCTTTACCTTTTATTGATCAAATGTTAGAAAGGTTGTCTAAAAATACTCATTTTTGCTTTCTTGATGGTTATTCTGGGTTTTCACAAATTGCTGTTAAAACTAAAGATCAAGAGAAAACCACTTTCACTTGTCCCTATGGAACTTATGCTTATAGACGTATGCCTTTTGGTTTATGTAATGCTCCTGCTACTTTTCAAAGATGCATGTCTGCTATTTTTCATGGCTTTTGTGAGAAGATTGTAGAGGTATTCATGGATGATTTTTCTGTCTATGGGAGTTCTTTTGATAATTGCTTGCGAAACCTTGATAAAGTTTTGCAGAGATGTGAAGAAACTAAACTTGTTCTTAATTGGGAGAAATGCCACTTTATGGTTAACGAAGGAATTGTATTGGGACATAAAATTTCCGAGAGAGGTATTGAAGTTGATAGAGCTAAAGTTGAAGCAATTGAGAAGATGCCCTATCCTAGGGATGTTAAAGGTATTCGTAGTGTTCTTGGTCTTGCTGGGTTTTATAGGAGATTTATTAAAGATTTCTCCAAGATTTCAAAGCCTCTTACTAATATTCTTCAAAAAGATGTATCTTTTGTTTTTGATGACGATTGTAAAGAATCTTTTGAAACTCTAAAGAAAGCCTTAACAACTGCTCCTGTAGTTGAACCTCCTGATTGGAACTTACCTTTTGAAATTATGTGTGATGCTAGTGATTTTGCTATAGGTGCTGTCCTTGGACAGCGATTAGATAAAAAATTGAATGTTATTCATTATGTTAGTAAAACTCTTGATGCTGCTCAAAGAAATTATGCTACAACTAAAAAAGAGTTATTAGCTGTAGTTTTTGCTTGTGACAAGTTTAGATCTTATATTGTTGATTCAAAAGTCACAATTCATACTAATCATGCTGCAATTAGGTACCTTATGGAAAAGAAAGATGCTAAGCCAAGGCTTATTAGATGGGTGCTTCTTTTGCAAGAATTTGATTTACATATTATAGATAGAAAAGGTGCTGATAATCCTGTTGCTGATAATTTGTCTAGATTGGAAAATATTGCTTATGATCCTGTTCCTGTTAATGATAGTTTTCCAAATGAACAATTGGCTGTAATAAAGGTAAGCGAGCGAGATAGTCCTTGGTATGCTGATTATGCTAACTTTATTGTTTCCAAGTACTTGCCTCCAACCTTTTCAGCTCAGCAAAGGAGGAAATTCTTTTATGCCTTGAGGCATTATTTTTGGGATGACCCACACTTATATAAAGAAGGAGTGGATGGTATTATGCGAAGATGTGTTCCCGAATATGAACAACAAGAGATATTGAGTAAGTGTCACGGTAGTGTTTATGGAGGACATCACGCCGGAGATAGAACCGCGCAAAAGGTTCTACAATCAGGTTTCTATTGGCCAACTCTCTTTAAAGATGCAAGAAAGTTTATTTTATCTTGTGATGAATGTCAAAGGGTTGGTAATATCTCCAGACGCAATGAAATGCCTATGAATTATACTCTTGTTATTGAACCATTTGATTGTTGGGGATTTGACTTCATGGGTCCTTTCCCTTCTTCAGAAGGTAACACTCATATACTTGTCTCTGTTTATTATGTTACTAAATGGGTGGAAGCCATACCCATAAAAAGTGCTGATGGTGAGACCTCTTTAAGAATGCTTTTAGATATTATTTTTCCTAGATTTGGAGTTCCTAGATATCTTATGACCGATGGAGGTTCTCATTTTATTCATGGTGGTTTTAGGAAAACTCTTGCTAAATATGGTATTAATCATAGGATTGCTTCCGCTTATCATCCTCAAACTAGTGGGCAAGTAGAATTATCAAATAGAGAGATTAAATCTATCTTGCAAAAGACTGTTAATAAATCTAGAAAGAATTGGGCTAGTAAATTGAAGGAAACACTATGGGCTTATAGAACTTCTTATAAAAATCCCATGGGTATGTCACCTTATAAAATGGTTTATGGGAAAGCTTGTCATTTACCTTTAGAACTAGAGCACAAAGCTTATTGGGCTCTAAGAGAACTAAATAAAGATCCTAAACTTGCCGGTAAGAAGAGATTGCTACAATTGAGTTCTCTAGATGAATGGAGAAGTGAAGCTTATGAAAATGCTAAACTCTTTAAAGAGAAAGTTAAGAAATGGCATGATAGAAGAATTATCAAAAGAGAATTTAATGTTGGGGATAAAGTCCTATTGTATCGGTCTCGTCTCAGATTTTTTGCAGGGAAATTACTCTCAAAATGGGAAGGACCAAATGTCATTCTGGAGGTGTATCGTTCAGGAGCAATCAAAATTAGTTCTCTGAAAGGTGATGCCACACAAGTGGTGAATGGACAAAGACTCAAGCATTATATTTCTGGAGATTCTTATAATGAAGATGTTGATGTTATTCGAGTGGTGACTCCAGAAGCTTTCATCAAAGGTCAAATTGATAGTTCTGCAGAGTTCGACATTGAATAGGTAATAGTTCTGGTAATAAAAAGTCCGCATTTAACTTTCCGAACAATGTTTTTGCTATTTCGGAAAATATGAAAAATTACGAGATCGAAACGGAGAGGAGGAGACGCACGAGGGCGTGCCCCCATAGGCCGGCGCAGGCCCTACCCTGGCCGCGCGGCCCTATGAGGACGGCCCCTCGGTGTCCCTCTCCAACTCTGGTTCGACCTGGTACTTTCCTTCCGCCGTGAAAATTTCTGCTATATAATTTCCTGGACCCCTGGAGGTCTGTATATCGTTTTCTCGTCGTGTTTTGTTTCGAGCTGTTTTCTGCCAGGATCTGTTTTTGATCTAGAAGCACCATGGTCTCCAAAAACAAGGGCAAGGGGCTTTCAGAGGAAGATATTCAAGATCCCGAGTGGAAAGAGGTGGATGAGAGTGTCAAGGAAGAAGTGGAGGAAGACTCGCGTGCATACCCGCGTGCCACCGTCGCAAGCATCGGGGTGGTGGAAAATCCTTTCAGTTCCAAGAAGAGCGCAAGAATTAGCACCGGGGAAAAGTTCCACGTCACGTCTTAGCTCCAAGGACATCTCCTCCAGGCACCTACAACCCCTTCCACACTCTAATTCATAATAGTCAAATTGAAAGGATTCTCAAGGCAGTATTGCCTAGCAGTTGGGATATAGATCGTTCTAACACTGCAGGAAGAATGAAGCCTGAAGCTGAAGAGTGGGGAAACAACTCTAAGAGTTGGGACTCGCTGTCGGACATACTTCTTAACCGCGTCGAGCACAATTCGGAGATGATCCGCAACCTCATGTACGAGATTGATGAGCTAAAGGAGCTTGTTAAGAAGCTTATGAAGAATTCATCACCACCATAGCCGAAGGAGTAATTCATCATTGGTGTTGGCACCCCCTTGGTATGTTCCAAGCTTGGGGGGGTGCCGTGGTATCACATCATCACTATCTTTTACATTTTATTATCAAGTAGTGTCATATCATGAGTAGGGAAGTTATCATATAAGATGGGTTGCAGTATGGAAGTATCTCTCTTTTAGTGGGTTATCTATGTATCCCTTGGTGTGAGTTATCGTTATGGAATATTAATGAGAAGTTTTATCATTTACATATTGCACATCTTATTTTAGTTTGCAATCTCTATTATATGATTGATCTTGTTGTTAGTATTGGTATCACTTTGGGACATTGAGTAAATCTATTTGGTTTTGGCAAACTTAGCATTGGTCAATAGCAACAACACTTTGAGGTTTAAGTAGAAAGAGGAAGTACATGTAGATATGTTATTTCATTATATTTCTTTCTTGTTAGCTCTTAGCTTAGTATTCTGAAGTTAAAATTATTTTTGCTTACAAGAAAGATGCATGATTGTTTCTATCACATATGTATTTGTTTGTTTCCCTCAACTCTTATGCTTGCTAATTGATGGCGTGTACAGCACACGTCCGTTGGGAACCCCAAGAGGAAGGTGTGATGCGTACAGTGGCAAGTTTTCCCTCAGTATGAAACCAAGGTTTATCGAACCAGTAGGAGCCAAGAAGCACGTTGAAGGTTGATGGCGGCGAGATGTAGTGCGGCGCAACACCAGGGATTCCGGCGCCAACGTGGAACCTGCACAACACAAACCAAGTACTTTGCCCCAACGAAACAGCGAGGTTGTCAATCTCACCGGCTTGCTGTAACAAAGGATTAGATGTATAGTGTGGAAGATGATTGTTTGCAGAAAACAGTAGAACAGTATTGCAGTAGATTGTATTTCAGTAAAGAGAATTGGACCGGGGTCCACAGTTCACTAGAGGTGTCTCTCCCATAAGATAAACAGCATGTTGGGTGAACAAATTACAGTTGGGCAATTGACAAATAAAGAGGGCATGACCATGCACATACATATTATGATGAGTATAGTGAGATTTAATTGGGCATTACGACAAAGTACATAGACCGCTATCCAGCATGCATCTATGCCTAAAAAGTCCACCTTCAGGTTATCATCCGAACCCCTTCCAGTATTAAGTTGCTAACAACAGACAATTGCATTAAGTATTGCGCGTAATGTAATCAGTAACTACATCCTCGAACATAGCACCAATGTTTTATCCCTAGTGGCAACAGCACATCCATAATCTTAGAGATTTCTGTCACTTCCCCAGATTCACGTAGACATGAACCCACAATCGAGCATAAATACTCCCTCTTGGAGTTAAAAGCATCTACTTGGCCAGAGCATCTACTAGTAACGGAGAGCATGCAAGATCATAAACAACACATAGATATAAATTGATAATCAACATAACAAGTATTCTCTATTCATCGGATCCCAACAAACACAACATATATAATTACAGATAGATGATCTTGATCATGTTCGGCAGCTCACAAGACCCGACAATTAAGCACAATGAGGAGAAGACAACCATCTAGCTACTGCTATGGACCCATAGTCCAGGGGTAGACTACTCACACATCACTCCGGAGGCGACCATGGCGGCGTAGAGTCCTCCGGGAGATGATTCCCCTCTCCGGCAGGGTGCCGGAGGCGATCTCCTGAATCCCCCGAGATGGGATTGGCGGCGGCGGCGTCTCTGGAAGGTTTTCCGTATCGTGGCTCTCGGTACTGGGGGTTTCGCGACGAAGGCTATTTGTAGGCGGAAGGGCAGGTCAAGGGGCGTCACGAGGGGCCCACACCCTAGGTCGGCGCGGCCAGGGCTTGGGCTGCGCCGCCCTGTGGTCTGGCCACCTCGTGGCCCCACTCCGTTGACTCTTCGGTCTTCTGGAAGCTTCGTGGCAAAATAGGACCCTGGGCGTTGATTTCGTCCAATTCCGAGAATATTTCCTTACTAGGATTTCTGAAACCAAAAACAGCAGAAAACAAAGAATCGGCACTTCGGCATCTTGTTAATAGGTTAGTTCCAGAAAATGCACGAATATGACATAAAGTGTGCATAAAACATGTAGATATCATCAATAATGTGGCATGGAACATAAGAAATTATCGACACGTCGGAGACGTATCAGCATCCCCAAGCTTAGTTCCTGCTCGTCCCGAGCAGGTAAACGATAACAAAGATAATTTCTGGAGTGACATGCCATCATAACCTTGATCATACTATTGTAAGCATATGTAATGAATGCAGCGATCAAAACAATGTAAATGACATGAGTAAACAAATGAATCATAAAGCAAAGACTTTTCATGAATAGTACTTCAAGACAAGCATCAATAAGTCTTGCATAAGAGTTAACTCATAAAGCAATAATTCAAAGTAAAGGCATTGAAGCAACACAAAGGAAGATGAAGTTTCAGCGGTTGCTTTCAACTTATAACATGTATATCTCATGGATATTGTCAACATAGAGTAATATAACAAGTGCAATATGCAAGTATGTAGGAATCAATGCACAGTTCACACAAGTGTTTGCTTCTTGAGGTGGAGAGAAATAGGTGAACTGACTCAACAACAAAAGTAAAAGAATGGTCCTTCAAAGAGGAAAGCATCGATTGCTATATTTGTGCTAGAGCTTTGATTTTGAAAACAAGAAACAATTTTGTCAACGGTAGTAATAAAGCATATGTATCATGTAAATTATATCTTACAAGTTGCAAGCCTCATGCATAGTATACTAATAGTGCCCGCACCTTGTCCTAATTAGCTTGGACTACCGGGATTATCGCAGTGCACATGTTTTAACCAAGTGTCACAAAGGGGTGAAGGAGATATGCCCTAGAGGCAATAATAAAGTGGTTATTATTTATATCTTTATGTTTATGATAAATGTTTATATATCATGCTAGAATTGTATTAACCGAAACATTAGTACATGTGTGATATGTAGACAAACAAGAAGTCCCTAGTATGCCTCTTAAACTAGCTTGTTGATTAATAGATGATTAGTTTCATAATCATGAACATTGGATGTTATTAATAACAAGGTTATGTCATTGTGTGAATGATATAATGGACACACCCAATTAAGCGTAGCATAAGATCTCGTCATTAAGTTATTTGCTATAAGCTTTCGATACATAGTTACCTAGTCCTTATGACCATGAGATCATGTAAATCACTTATACCAGAAAGGTACTTTGATTACATCAAACACCACTGCGTAAATGGGTGGCTATAAAGGTGGGATTAAGTATCCGGAAAGTATGAGTTGAGGCATATGGATCAACAGTGGGATTTGTCCATCCCGATGACGGATAGATATACTCTGGGCCCTCTCGGTGGAATGTCGTCTAATGTCTTGCAAGCATATGAATGAGTTCATAAGAGACCACATACCACGGTACGAGTAAAGAGTACTTGTCAGGAGACGAGGTTGAACAAGGTATAGAGTGATACCGAAGATCAAACCTCGGACAAGTAAAATATCGCGAGACAAAGGGAATTGGTAATATATGTGTATGGTTCATTCGATCACTAAAGTCATCGTTGAATATGTGGGAGCCATTATGGATCTCCAGATCCCGCTATTGGTTATTGGTCGGAGTGAGTACTCAACCATGTCCGCATAGTTCTCGAACCGTAGGGTGACACACTTAAAGTTGGATGTTGAAATGGTAGTTCTTGAATTATGGAATGGAGTTCGAATATTTGTTCGGAGTCCCGGATGAGATCCCGGACATCACGAGGAGTTCCGGAATGGTCCGGAGAATAAGATTCATATATAGGATGTCATTTTATGTGAAATAAAATGTCGCGGAAGGTTCTATGGAAGGTTCTAGAAGGTTCTAGAAAAGTCCGGAAGAAACCACCAAGGAAGGTGGAGTCCACAAGGGACTCCACCTCCATGGCCGGCCAGCCCTAGTGGGGGTGGAGTCCCAAGTGGACTCCACCATAGGGGGCCGGCCACCCCCACATGGGAGGTGGGAATCCCACCTTGGGTGGGAGTCCTAGTTGGGCTAGGTTTGCCCCCTCCTATGGAAGGTTTTGGTTTCGGGTCTTATTCGAAGACTTGGACACCAACACTTGGGATCCACCTATATAATGAGGGGCCAAGGGAGGGGCCGGCCACCCCAAGACCATAGCTTGGCCGCCCCCCCTTGAGTGGCCGGCCACCCCCTCCCAAACCCTAGCTTTGCTCCTCCACTTCATATTTCCCGCGTAGCTTAGCGAAGCTCCGCCGGACTTCTACACCGCCACCGACACCACGCCGTCGTGCTGTCGGATTCAAGAGGAGCTACTACTTCCGCTGCCCGCTGGAACGGGAGGTGGACGTCGTCTTCATCAACAACCGAACGTGTGACCGAGTACGGAGGTGCTGCCCGTTCGTGGCGCCGGAACCGATCGTGATCAAGATCTTCTACGCGCTTTTGCAAGCGGCAAGTGATCGTCTACCGCAGCAACAAGAGCCTCATCTTGTAGGCTTTGGAATCTCTTCAAGGGTGAGACTCGATACCCCCTCGTTGCTACCGTCTTCTAGATTGCATCTTGGCTTGGATTGCGTGTTCGCGGTAGGAAAATTTTTGTTTTCTATGCAACGTTATCCTACAAAGGTGGTATCGCAGCCGTGTCTATGCATAGATGGTTGAACGAGTAGAACACAATGGTTTGTGGGCATTGATGCTCTTGTTATCTTTAGTTTGAGTACTTTGCATCTTTATGGCATAGTGGGATGAAGCGGCTCGGACTAACTTTACATGACCGCGTTCATGAGACTTGTTCCTCGTTCGACATGCAACTTGTATTGCATAAGAGGCTTTGCGGGTGTCTGTCTCTCCTACTATAGTAAAGATTCAATTTACTCTTCTATTGACAACATTAGTATCAACGTTGTGGTTCATGTTCGTAGGTAGATTAGATCTATAACGAAAACCTAAACCACGTAAAATATGCAAACCAAATTAGAGAGCGTCTAACTTGTTTTTGCAGGGTTTGGTGATGTGATATGGCCATAATGTGATGATGAATATGTATGAGATGATCATTATTGTATTGTGGCAACCGGCAGGAGCCTTATGGTTGTCTTTAAATTTCATGTTGAGTAGTATTTCAAAGTAGTTGTAATAGTTGCTACATGGAGGACAATCATGAAGACGGTGCCATTGACCTTGGTGCTTCGCCGACGATGATGGAGATCATGCCCGAAGATGATGGAGATCATGTCCGTGCTTTGGAGATGAAGATCAAAGGCGCAAAGACAAAAGGGCCATATCATATCACATATGAACTGCATGTGATGTTAATCCTTTTATGCATCTTATTTTGCTTAGATCGCGACGGTAGCATTATAAGATGATCTCTCACTAAAATCTCAAGATAATAAAGTGTTCATCCTTAGTAGCACCGTTATCAAGTCTTATCGTTTTGAAGCATCTCGTGATGATCGGATGTGATAGATTCGATAAGTACATACAACGGGTGCAAGACAGTTTTGCACATGCGGATACTAAGGTGGCCTTGACGAGTCTAGCATGTACAGACATGGTCTCGGAACACGTGATACCGAAAGGTAGAGCATGAATCATATGGTTGATATGATGAACACTTTGAGTGTTCGCCATTGAAATCACACCTTTTCTCGTGATGATCGGGTTTAGGTGCGGTGGATTTGGTTCGTGTGATCACTAAGACAATGCGAGGGATATTGTTTTGAGTGGGAGTTCACTTAGGTTTTTAATTATGTTAAATTAAAATTTGAACTCAATATGTCATAAACTTAGTCTAAACTATTGCAAATATATGTTGTAGAGATGGCGTCCCCAATCAATTTTAATCAGTTCCTAGAGAAAGAGAAACTTAAGAGCAACGGTAGCAACTTCACCGACTGGTTCCGTCATGTGAGGATCTTCCTCTCGCGGAAATCTGCAATTTGTGCTTGATGCACCGCTAGGTGACCCTCCTGCAGAAGATGAATCCGATGAAGTAAAAGCTGTTTACGCGACTCGGAAAACTCGGTACTCTCAAGTTCAGTGTGCCATCCTGTGCAGTCTGGAATCCGATCTTCAAAAACGTTTTGAGCACCATGATCCTCATGAGTTGATGAATGAGCTGAAAGCTATATTCGAGACTCATGCGGCAGTGGAATGCTATGAAGCATCGAAACATTTCTTCAGCTGTATGATGGAAGAAGGCAGCTCCGTTAGTGAGCACATGCTCGCCATGACCGGGCATGCGAAGAAACTCGGTGACTTGGGAATAGTGATTCCTAACAGATCGGGATTAATCGTGTCCTTCAATCACCGCCACCAAGTTACAAGAACTTTGTGATGAACTACAATATGCAGAACATGAACAAGGAGTTACCTGAACTTTTTGGCATGCTAAAAGCTGCTGAGATTGAGATCAAGAAAGAGCACCAAGTGTTGATGGTCAACAAGACCACCAGTTTCAAGAAACAGGGCAAGTCTAAGGGAAAATTCAAGAAGGGTGGCAAGAAAGCTGCCACGCCTCCTATGAAACCTAAGAACGGCCCTAAGCCTGATGCTGAGTGCTATTACTGCAAGGAGAAGGGACACTGGAAGCGTAATTGCTCCAAGTATCTGGCTGATCTGAAGAGCGGCCTTGTCAAGAAGAAGAAAGAAGGTATATCTGATATACATGTTATAGATGTTTATCTCACTAGTTCTCGTTCTAGTACTGGGTATTTGATATCGGTTCGGTTGCTCATATTTGTAACTCGAAACAGGAACTAAAGAATAAACGACAACTGCTGAAAGATGAAGTGACGATGCGCGTTGGAAATGGATCCAAGGTCAATGTGATCGCAGTCGGCACACTTCCTCTACATCTACCTTCGGGATTAGTTTTAAGCCTAAATAATTGCTATTATGTACCTGCGTTGAGCATGAACATTATATCTGGATCTTGTTTAATGCAAGACGGTTATTCATTCAAGTCTGAGAATAATGGTTGTTCTATTTTTATGAATAATATCTTTTATGGTCGAGCACCACAAAAGAATGGCTTATTTCGTTAGATCTCGATAGTAGTGATACGCACATACATAACATTGATGCTAAGCGAATTAAACTTAATGATAATTCTACTTATATGTGGCACTCGGCTGCCTTGGTCATATTGGAGTGAAACGCATGAAGAAACTCCATACTGATGGATTACTTGAATCACTTGACTTTGAATCACTTGATAGATGCGAAGCATGTCTAATGGGAAAAATGACAAAGACTCCATTTTCTGGTATGATGGAGCGAGCTACTGACTTATTAGAAATCATACATACCGATGTATGTGGACCAATGAGCGTAGCATCGCGCGGTGGTTATCGTTATGTTCTAACCTTCACAGATGATCTGAGTAGATATGGGTATATCTATTTCATGAAACATAAATCCGAAACTTTCGAGAAGTTTAAGGAATTTCAAAATGAAGTAGAAAATCAACGTAACAAGAAGATCAAATTTCTACGATCTGATCGTGGAGGTGAATATCTGAGTTATGAGTTTGGCATGCATTTAAAGAAATGCGGAATACTTTCACAATTGACACCGCCGGGAACACCTCAACGAAACGGTGTGTCCGAACGTCGTAATCGAACTCTCTTAGATATGGTTCGTAGTATGATGTCTCTTACTGATTTACCGTTATCATTTTGGAGTTATGCATTAGAGACAGCCGCATTCACTTTAAATAGAGCACCATCAAAATCCGTAGAAATGACACCGTATGAATTATGGTTTAATAAGAAACCTAAGCTGTCGTTCCTGAAAGTTTGGGGTTGCGAAGCCTATGTAAAGAAGTTACAACCGGACAAGCTAGAACCCAAAGCGGAGAAATGCGTCTTCATAGGATACCCTAAGGAAACTATAGGGTACACTTTCTATCACAGATCCGAAGGCAAAATCTTTGTTGCTAAGAACGGAACCTTTCTTGAGAAAGAATTTCTCACTAAAGAAGTGACTGGAAGAAAAGTAGAACTCGATGAGATTGATGAATCTATACTCGTTGATCGAGTAGCGCAGCATCGGAAGTTGTACTGTACCGCCTACACCGGCAACGAGAGGAAGCTAATGATAATGATCATGAAACTTCGAACGAGGAAACTACTGAACCTCGCAGATCGACAAGGGAACGTGCCACTCCTGATTGGTATGATCCTTGTCTAAATGTCATGATTGTAGATAACAATGATGAGGACCTGCGACGTATGAAGAAGCGATGATGAGCCTAGATTCCAACAAATGGCAAGAAGCCATGAAATCCGAAATGGGATCCATGTATGATAACAAAGTATGGACTTTGGTAGACTTACCGATAGCCGAAAGGCTGTCGAGAATAAATGGATCTTCAAGAGAAAAACAGATGTCGATGGTAATATTATCGTCTATAAAGCTCGACTTGTCGCAAAGGGTTTCCGACAAATTCAAGGAGTTGACTACGATGAGACTTTCTCACCTGTAGCGAAGCTAAAATCTGTGAGGATTTTGTTAGCAATAGCTGCATTTTTCGATTATGAGATTTGGCGTATGGATGTCAAAACGGCGTTCCTTAATGGAGACATTGAGGAAGAGTTGTATATGGTACAACCCAAAGGTTTTGTCGATCCTAAAAATGCTGACAAAGTATGCAAACTTCAGCGTTCAATCTATGGACTGAAGCAAGCATCAAGAAGTTGGAACCGACGCTTTGATAAGGTGATCAAAGACTTCGGGTTTATACAAAGTGTCATGGAGAGGCCTGTATTTACAAGAAAGTGAGTGGGAGCTCGTAGCATTCCTGATATTATATGTAGATGACATATTATTGATCGGAAATGATATAGAACTATTAAGCAGTGTTAAGGGTTATTTGAATAATAGTTTTTCAATGAAAGACCTTGGTGAAGCATCGTATATATTAGGCATCAAGATTTATAGAGATAGATCAAGACGCCTAATAGGGCTATCACAGAGTACATATCTGGACAAGATTCTAAAGAAGTTTAGAATGGACGAAAGTAAGAAAGGGTTCTTACCTATGTTACTGTGCAAGGTATTGAGTAAAACTCAAGGACCGGCTACGGCAGAAGAAAGAGAAAGGATGAGTAATATCCCCTATGCCTCGGTAGTAGGATCTATCATGTATGCCATGCTATGTATTAGACCGGATATAGCACATGCTGTTAGTTTGACTAGCAGATATCAAAGTGATCCAGGAATGGAACACTGGACAGCGGTCAAGAATATCCTGAAGTACTTGAAAAGAACTAAGGATATGTTTCTTTGTTATGGAGGTGACCAAGAGCTCGTTGTAAACGGTTACACCGATGCAAGTTGGAACACTGATCCTGATGACTCTAAGTCACAATCTGGGTACGTGTTTATATTGAATGGTGCTGCAAAGAAGCTGGGCAAGCTCAAAGCAGTGCACGGTGGCGAAGTCTTCAACAGAATCAGAGTACATAGCGGCTTCAGAGGCTTCATCAGAAGCGGTATGGATGAAGAGGTTCATTGTAGAGCTCGGTGTGGTTCCTAGTGCATTGGACCCATTAATCATTTACTGTGATAACATGGGTGCCATCGCCAATGCACAAGAGCCAAGGTCACACAAGAGGCTGAAGCATATCAAGCTGCGTTACCACTCGATTCGCGAGTACATCGAAGATGGAGAAGTAAATATTTGCAAAGTACACACTGATCTGAATGTAGCAGATCCGTTGACTAAAGCTCTCCCTAGGGCAAAGCATGACCAACACCAGTATGCCATGGGTGTTAGGTATATTACAATGTAATCTAGATTATTGACTCTAGTGCAAGTGGGAGATCAAGGAGATATGCCCTAGAGGCAATAATAAAGTGGTTATTATTTATATCTTTATGTTTATGATAAATGTTTATATATCATGCTAGAATTGTATTAACCGAAACATTAGTACATGTGTGATATGTAGACAAACAAGAAGTCCCTAGTATGCCTCTTAAACTAGCTTGTTGATTAATAGATGATTAGTTTCATAATCATGAACATTGGATGTTATTAATAACAAGGTTATGTCATTGTGTGAATGATATAATGGACACACCCAATTAAGCGTAGCATAAGATCTCGTCATTAAGTTATTTGCTATAAGCTTTCGATACATAGTTACCTAGTCCTTATGACCATGAGATCATGTAAATCACTTATACCAGAAAGGTACTTTGATTACATCAAACACCACTGCGTAAATGGGTGGCTATAAAGGTGGGATTAAGTATCCGGAAAGTATGAGTTGAGGCATATGGATCAACAGTGGGATTTGTCCATCCCGATGACGGATAGATATACTGGGCCCTCTCGGTGGAATGTCGTCTAATGTCTTGCAAGCATATGAATGAGTTCATAAGAGACCACATACCACGGTACGAGTAAAGAGTACTTGTCAGGAGACGAGGTTGAACAAGGTATAGAGTGATACCGAAGATCAAACCTCGGACAAGTAAAATATCGCGAGACAAAGGGAATTGGTAATATATGTGTATGGTTCATTCAATCACTAAAGTCATCGTTGAATATGTGGGAGCCATTATGGATCTCCAGATCCCGCTATTGGTTATTGGTCGGAGTGAGTACTCAACCATGTCCGCATAGTTCTCGAACCGTAGGGTGACACACTTAAAGTTGGATGTTGAAATGGTAGTTCTTGAATTATGGAATGGAGTTCGAATATTTGTTCGGAGTCCCGGATGAGATCCCGGACATCACGAGGAGTTCCGGAATGGTCCGGAGAATAAGATTCATATATAGGATGTCATTTTATGTGAAATAAAATATCGCGGAAGGTTCTATGGAAGGTTCTAGAAGGTTCTAGAAAAGTCCGGAAGAAACCACCAAGGAAGGTGGAGTCCACAAGGGACTCCACCTCCATGGCCGGCCAGCCCTAGTGGGGGTGGAGGCCCAAGTGGACTCCACCATAGGGGGCCGGCCACCCCCCACAGGGGAGGTGGGAATCCCACCTTTGGGTGGGAGTCCTAGTTGGGCTAGGTTTGCCCCCTCCTATGGAAGGTTTTGGTTTCGGGTCTTATTCGAAGACTTGGACACCAACACTTGGGATTCACCTATATAATGAGGGGCCAAGGGAGGGGGCCGGCCACCCCAAGACCATAGCTTGGCCGCCCCCCTTGAGTGGCCGGCCACCCCCTCCCAAACCCTAGCTTTGCTCCTCCACTTCATATTTCCCGCGTAGCTTAGCGAAGCTCCGCCGGACTTCTACACCGCCACCGACACCACGCCGTCGTGCTGTCGGATTCAAGAGGAGCTACTACTTCCGCTGCCCGCTGGAACGGGGAGGTGGACGTCGTCTTCATCAACAACCGAACGTGTGACCGAGTACGGAGGTGCTGCCCGTTCGTGGCGCCGGAACCGATCGTGATCAAGATCTTCTACGCGCTTTTGCAAGCGGCAAGTGATCGTCTACCGCAGCAACAAGAGCCTCATCTTGTAGGCTTTGGAATCTCTTCAAGGATGAGACTCGATACCCCCTCGTTGCTACCGTCTTCTAGATTGCATCTTGGCTTGGATTGCGTGTTCGCGGTAGGAAATTTTTTGTTTTCTATGCAACGTTATCCTACAAGGGGTACCTCTATGCCGCCTGTACAAAGGTCTAAGGAGAAAGCTCGCATTGGATTTCTCGCTATTGATTATTCTCAACTTAGACATCCATACCGGGACAACATAGACAACAGATAATGGACTCCTCTTTAATGCATAAGCATGTAACAACAATTAATTTTCTCATATGAGATTGAGGATATATGTCCAAAACTGAAACTTCCACCATGGATCATGGCTTTAGTTAGAGGCCCAATGTTCTTCTCTAACAATATGCACGCTCTAACCATAAGGTGGTAGATCGCCCTTACTTCAGACAAGACGAACATGCATAGCAACTCACATGATATTCAACAAAGAGTAGTTGATGGCGTCCCCAGGAACATGGTTATCGCACAACGAGCAACTTAATAAGAGATAAAGTGCATAAGTACATATTCAATACCACAATAGTTTTTAGGCTATTTGTCCCATGAGCTATATATTGTAAAGGTGAAGAATGGAAATTTAAAGGTAGCACTCAAGCAATTTACTTTGGAATGGCGGAGAAATACTGTCAACACCCGGATTTTTAAGTCCAGATGCCTATTATGCCGTACATCGCAATCCCAGGAATAATGTTTTTGCGAGACATAATAGTAAGTAGCATAGAGTCATCATTTATTACAACACATATTGTCTTACAACCATAGATCACATGATCCAATATTACACAAATATATTGTTCAACAACACACATAGTAGCGGAAGCGAAGTAGTAGTGGACTATCTATTCCACAGGCAACGCTTGACGTTAGAAGACGATCCTAGTTATCGTAGACGTCCTGTTGTCCGTCATCCTGATACTGGTGCTCTCCTTCATAGTCTGGCATTTGAATAGCCAGGGCAAAGCCATGAGTACTTTAAAGTACTCGCAAACTAACTCTATAATAATTCTTCATTAAGTGTAATAAGGGGGTACTAAGCTCTAGGTTTATTTGCATAAAGCCAAGTTTTAGTTTAGTAAACATTTAGTAAAGCTTTATCATGTGCTAGACTAACTCAAGTGGGAACATTAGTGTCATTCCCACAACTCATTATGGTTCACCATAATATCACCTTTCAATTCACCATTCATTTCTAGGATCAAAACATTTTAATGATAACGGAGATAGTATGGCCTTTCCAATCGTTCGTAACCGTGGACACGGCTATTCGAATAGGTTTAACACTCTGCAGAGGTTGTACTCTTGTGCCACAACTTTTGATTACATCCGTCGAGGATAACCCCGAATCATCGTAACACAGTACGCGGATCATCAACCATAACCTTTCACTTATATATGCTAGTATGAGCACCTCTCCCCATGAGCTTGGCCTCCCGGTGGAAACCGCAGTTAACCCGGGAACTGCACAGGGCTTGGGCCGTACATTCACCTCATTCTAACATCAATCCACACTTAACGGAGGCAGCCTCGGCGTAACCCCTATGATGTTTGTTTAGAGGGAACCCATACTAAAATACACAAGTTTCTAGTTAAGCCCTACCCATAATCAGGTATTGTGGGGGTACTTGTATAATTGGAAGGGTATCGCATTCAAACCCAATCATCAATTTTATCAAAAATCACCATCTTCTCTTGTTCAAATCCACCTCCACTTTACTTTCTCTCAAAGTCATTTCACTTCACCATGTTCCCATCTAGAGTAGTCAATTTTAATTGATTAGCACTAGCAACTATATGAGGGGTGCTATCTAGCTTTGAGTTGTGCTAATCTAACTTCAAGTATTGTTCTACTCTAGACCAAGTGAATCATAAATCAAAAGTACTTTGAAATAAATAAGCAAAAGTAAATGTAAGTAAAAACATGGGATAGGTAATACATAAAAGTAAAGTGTGATGGTGCCTTTGCTCTTGTAGAGCTAAGCACTTGTGTTTAGCAAGGGTTAGCTTGCCTTGAGCTGGGTAGTTATCGAAGTTCTCTTCTTCTTCCTGAGAGTAGGCCTCCTCCTCTTGGTATTCCTCGTTACTAGCGTCTATATACGAATACGAAGTATAAATACTAAACCAAGCTCACATACTAAACTAGAAACACTCACAAGAGTTCACACACTAATCCTATCATCAATCAAACATGGCATGGTGGATTATTGGATTAGTCTTTATTTAAAAGAAGAATAATTTCCTCTCATTATTCCTATTTCTTAAATTTGGTATGTAGATCCTTAGAGGAATTTATTTCTTCTCATTACATCTTATTAAGATTTAATCTCTTCATATAATAATAAGGTATGAAATATAGGTTGACCCAAAGTCAACATTTCATATCTATTATATGTGAGTATAATTTAATTGAAGTGCTACACTTCACATAGTTTTAATACTTAACATTTAAATGAATTAAAATCTCTAAGTAATAATTCTCAAGGGTTCATTAGCCTAAGTCATTCCCCCTGGTTATTAGTACTTAGGATCAAAATTTAAATGAGAGGTAGCTCTCATATTAGTGTTGAGTTTGAATTCCAATTTCAATTGCTCTAGAATTGACTACATAGCCCTTTTATTTGATCTAGTCCATGATCATACAAACAACATGTCTATATTATTGCATAATCAATTAGAGGACATCATTTGTGATTTATTAGAATTGGAATCAATTCAAAATCTATTCTGGTTAAATTTTAAATAAAGTTTGAATGTTCAAAAGTCCCTGTCTTGTCTTTTTTATCAAATTAAATCTACTATGAATTTGGAGGTGGGGCCAGTGGCATTGGATAGATAAATTCATGGGCTTTCCAACGGTATAAAGTTTGCTAAATTTGGTTTGGCAGATTTCAAACTATTCAAATTTAACTAAACCATCAGCAGAACAATTCGAATAAAGATTAAATCCGAATTTGAATTGTGGGCTTAGGCGGGAAAGCTAAACGGGCCGAAACAGGTTTAAAATCCACTTCGCAGCCCAACTAGCAACTGGTGCAGGTGGGCTGCCCTGACGAGGTGGGGGCCACCTGTCAGCGACACTTAACCACGCGAAACGGTACGCGCGCGTTAGGCCGTAGGATTAGAACACGATCCGACGGTGCTGGAGCATCGTCGTCTCCGACGAGCGACAGCTCACTGGCGGCGAGCCTAGGGGGTGGGAGAGCCTACCAGGCCGTTGCAGGAGTCTGGCAGTGTGCGCGGAGAAGTGGAAGTAGATGAGGAAGAGGTTGGTGCAGCGGCGGCGCTCGGGGAGGCTCCAATCGAAGCAGAGCTTCCGCGGGCTCCGGCGGCTTCGAGCTCTCGATTCGGGCAGCTCCGGCGAGGTGGTGCTAAATTGAGGTGGGGAGAGTGATCAGTGAGGAGAGGAGAGCAGATGGGGTGAAGAAGTTGAGGGCTGAGGTGCTCTATTTATAGTGGGAGGGAGTGGCCGTGAGGTGCTGCAAGGGCGCGTCGACGGCGTGGCCTCTCCGTCGATCGAAAGGGCAAGGCGAGGACAGCATCTTGTAGGCGTCGTCCTGGCGATGCTCGAGGACTAGCTAGCGCAGAGAAAGGGTGAAGGGATGGCTCGGGCGCGTGCGATGAGTGCGGCAGTACCCGCGGTACTTCGCCGGCGAGGACGACGGTGACGAGGCGGCCGCAGTCGATCGATCGTGTCTAGTGGCTAGAGGGCGCAGAGGCGGTGCTCGACGCAGCGGTAGGCTTTGCAGGGGAGGCGTAGGCTGCTCGAGCGCGCGACGTACCGGCGTGTCCAGAGCGTGCTCACCGCGTCGACTGGCACGCTCTGGCACGGTTTGGACGCGTGCGTTCTGGCCAATGCCGAGCCTTGGCGAGCATGGGCTGTGTACCGTGATGTTCCTCGTGTTACAGAGATGCTCTGGGACAAGGTGGTGCTGAGAGAGAGAGGCTAGAGAGAGAGGTGCCAAAGGTGGCCGGCATGGCCACGGCATGCTTAGTTTAGGGTTTTCTCTCCCCTTTCTCTCACTTTAATCGACCAAGGAAGGTACTGGGGTGATGCAGGGGGTGTAAGAGGGTGTGATGATCACAGGTTTAAAGGGGTTTAGTCAAGAAACCGATGGACAAAAGAGTGTAACACAATTTGGAAATGATGCCTGCCAAGTGTTCGACACAATGGCCGCATGAGATATTTATTTGAATTTTGAAATTCTTTTTGGTGGATCTTAAACATATTAATTATGGGTTAGAATGGTGGTGGTGGGGTTCAATTTGGAGTTGTTTTGCAAAATGGCAAATGTGACATGATCTTCACTTTATTTCAGCATCCCTACTTATCACCTTTATACTGGTCAACCTAGTCAACTCTAGCCATGGTGGTCAACATCAAAGTTACTCACCTTGACATGGTCTTGGATGACATGGCTTTGGTTGACCAAGTTTAGTTCAAGAAATGAGAAAACCAGAGGGGTAAAGTAGTGAAGAAATTATTTTGGTGACAAGTGACCATTATCATATGTATGATGGATTTGAGATTTCCTTGTGTTTGATTCTTGTTCCACTGATGCAATTGTGTTAGTTTATCATATTGAAGTATTCTACAAGCAAGGGAGCAAGCAATTATGGCCTAGGGTGAGGATTTGCAATTTGGCATATTGTGTATGTGAGTGAATTATGGGTTTTTCCCATTTTCTTCAATTCTCCTCAATTTAGGGTTTTGTGATCCTTGCTAGGGTTCATATAGCAATTGTTAATCATACTAACACTCATCATGGCAATTGCACAAAAGAAATTCACTCAAATGCATGAACCTATATGTGGCACTATATGCATAGAAAAAGTTTTTGTTAATTGCAAATTTTGACTTTGGGGAAATTGTCTTTCTTGTTTAATATTGTTGAAACTTGGGATGTTACAAACCCTTCCCCCTTACAAAAGATCTCGTCCCGAGATCTGAGAAAACTAGGTACTAAAAAGATCTGGGTACTCAGTCCTCATAAAGTCTTCTCTCTCCCAGGTGGCTTCTTCTTCGGTGTGGTTACTCCATTGGATCTTCAGAAACTTGATACTTCGGGTACGGGTGGTTCTGAAAGCTTCTTCCAGGATGCGAATAGGCACTTCGCGGTATGTCAGATCTGAGTTGATATCCACAGCTCGATGGTCGATGTTCTTGAAAACCTCGGTCTTCTCAAGCACTTCTAAGCACTTCCGGAGTAGCGAGATGTGAAACACATTGTGCACCGCTGACATTTCTTCCGGTAACTCCAGCTGATAGGATACTTCTTCTCGGCGACTCAGGACCTTGAAAGGTCTGACATATCGGGGTGCGAGCTTTCCTCTAAGCTGGAATCTCTGCATTCCTTTAAGAGGGGACACTTTGAGATATACGAAATCTCCGATCTCGAAGGTCATCTCTCGGCGTCTTTTGTCGGCGTAGCTCTTCTGTCTTGATTGGGCTGTCTTGAGGTACTCGCGGATCTTGTGAACCTTCTCTTCGGCTTCTCGGAGAATGTCTGGTCCAAAGACTTGACTCTCTCCTACCTCCGACCAATTCAGAGGGGTACGGCACTTCCTTCCGTACAGTGCTTCGAAGGGGGCCATCTGCAAGCTGGCTTGGTAGCTGTTGTTGTACGAGAATTCTGCGTACGGCAAGCAGTCTTCCCACTTAGATCCATACTCTAGCACACATGCTCTCAACATATCTTCGAGTATCTGGTTGACTCTTTCAGTCTGTCCATCTGTCTGCGGGTGATAGGCTGTGCTGAAATTCAGACGAGTTCCGAGTCCTTCATGTACTTTCTGCGTAATACGGAGGTGAATTGGGATCCTCTGTCGGATACTATCGACTTCGGGGTTCCGTGCAGGCTGACTATCCTTGAGATATATAGCTCTGCGAGTCTCGGTCCTTGATAGGTGGTCTTGACGGGGATGAAGTGGGCGACTTTGGTCAGTCTGTCGACCACTACCCAGATGGAATCATTCCCTTTACTAGATTTGGGTAGTCTGGTGATGAAGTCCATTCCTACGGAATCCCACATCCATTCGGGAATCTGTAGGGGTTGCAACAGTCCTGCGGGGCGTTGATGTTTTGCTTTGACTCTTTGACAGATGTCACACTTGGCGATGTAGCTTCCAATTTCTCTCTTCATTCCATGCCACCAGAATTGTTCTTTCAAATCCTGGTACATCTTGGTTCCTCCGGGGTGAATGGAGTATAGGGTGTCGTGAGCTTCTTTCAGAATAACTTGCTTCAATTCTGAGTCTGACGGCACGCAAAGGCGCTTGTTATACCATAGCACTCCTTCTTCATCTACGGTGAATCCCGGTGCCTTTTCGGCGGCTATTTGGCTCTTGATTCCGTCAATGCTAGCATTTCCTTTCTGAGCTTCCTTGATCTGACTAATCAGGGTGGGTTGGAGTTCAATGCTGGCGAGGTATCCTGCGCTAACCAGTTCAAGCCTAAACTGTTCAAACTCTTCAAACAGGCTGGGTTGCTCAATTGCTAACATGGAGTTCAACTGACACGGCAGTCTACTCAGAGCATCCGCTACCACATTGGCCTTGCCGGGGTGATAGTGGATTTCCATGTCGTAATCTTTGATTAACTCTATCCATCTGCGCTGTCTCATATTCAGCTCCTTCTGCGTGAAGATATACTTCAGGCTCTTGTGATCCGAGTAAACCTCGCATCGATTACCCATGAGGTAATGACGCCATACTTTCAGTGCTAACACCACCGCTGCTAGCTCTAAGTCATGGGTTGGATAGTTCTGTTCATGCTGCTTCAGCTGTCTTGATAGGTAAGATATTACTTTGCCTTCTTGCATCAGCACACATCCAAGACCAATCTTGGAGGAGTCACAGTACACATCAAATGGCTTGGTAATGTCCGGCATAACCAGTATTGGGGCTGTTGTCAATCTTAGCTTGAGCTGTTGAAAGCTCGCTTCACACTTGTCGGTCCATTCGAACTTCCGGTCCTTCTTCAACAATTGAGTCATCGGTCTTGCTATGCTCGAGAATCCTTCAACGAATCGGCGGTAATATCCCGCCAATCCAAGAAATGCACGGACTTCGGTCTGAGTGGTTGGGGCTTTCCATTCCTCAACAGTCTTGATTTTTGCGGGGTCAACGGCAATTCCTCCGACTGACAAGATATGACCCAAGAATCCTACTTCTTTCAACCAGAACTCACACTTGCTGAACTTGGCATACAACTGATGCTCCCGGAGGGTATCTAGGACCACTTCCAAATGTTGCTCATGTTCTTCTTCGGACTTGGAGTATATGAGGATGTCGTCGATGAAGACAACGACAAACTTGTCCAGGAAGTTCATAAAGATCTTATTCATGAGATTCATGAAGTAAGCGGGGGCATTGGTCAATCCAAATGACATGACATTGTACTCGTACAATCCATATCTGGTGGTAAAGGCAGTTTTTGGGATATCTGTGGCATGAATCGTCAGCTGATGGTATCCTGTCCGCAGATCAATCTTCGAGAATACTTGGGCTCCGGTCAGTTGGTCAACAGATCTTCTATCTTGGGCAACGGATACTTGTTCTTAATGGTGACATCGTTAAGCTTACGGTAGTCCGTAACCAAACGAGTGGCACCGTCCTTCTTATCCACAAACAAAACTGGCGATCTCCAAGGTGACGCACTTGGTTGAATCAGACCCTTGAATAGCATATCATCCAGTTGCTTCTTCAGTTCCACTAACTCTGCCGGGTTCATGCTATAGGCTCTCTGGGCTATAGGTCCGGTTCCGGGGATTAACTCGATGATAAACTCGATATCCCGATCTGGGGGCATACCGGGTAGATCATCCGGGAACACATCAGGATATCGACAAACGACCCTGATCTGATCCAAGGTGGGTTTGGCTAGGCTTTGGTTACAAGTGAACTTTCTGGGCATCTTTTCAGATATGTGTTCGACTATTATTCCGGTGCTACTATTCATGGTGATGGCCTTCTTGGCACAATCAATCAGTCCATGATGTTTCGCCATCCAGTCCATTCCCAGGACTACTTCCAAACCTTTGGCTCCCAGAACAATCAAATTTGCATAGAATTCTATTTCATGTATTCTGATTGGCACATCTTTACAAATTTTTCTAGCTTTAGTGGTTGATCCAGCTATTTGAACTATCATGACATGCTTCAAACTGATGGGTTGAATCTTACTAGTGCATGCAAAATCTTCGGTAATGAATGAATGCGATGCTCCAGAATCAAACAGCACTCTTGCGGGTATTGAGTTAACAGAGAACATACACAGCACAACGTCTGGGGCTTCCTGAGCTTCTTCTGCATTCATGTGGTAGAGGCGGCCGTTGCGGTTGTTCGGGTTGTTGGGGGCGAACTTCTTGTTGGTGGTGACACGACGCTGCTGCTGCGCAGGGCCTGAGGTGTTGGCGGCAGTCTTGGCGAGCTTCTTGGGGCACTCATAGGAGAAGTGCCCAGCCACTCCGCACTCGTAGCAGTTGTAGGTGGACTTGTCCTTGGGGGTGATGGGAACAGCATTGCTCCCAGTCCTTGGAGCGGTGTTGGAGTTGGTGTTGGGGGCGCGGGGTGGAGCGCGGTTGAAGTTGTTGTTGTTGTTGTTGTTGTAGTTGTGGTGGCCTCCTGGCCTGGGGTTTCCTCCACTCCGGTTCTGATAACTCGGACGTGGATTCTGCATCGGGGGCTTGTTGTTTCTTGGGGCGAACCCTCCACTTGAGCTGGGGCGATACTTGTGGTTATTGCTGGGCCCACTCTGGTTCATCATACGGCGCTTGCGGTTCTCATTTGCTTGGTGTATCTTCCCCTCCATCTGAATGGCAGAGTCAACGAGGGCTTCTAAGTCAGCGAAGGGAATATTGATCAGCACAGTTTGCATCTCATCATGCAGTCCATTCAGAAACCTCTCCTTCCTTTTCTCGACGGTGTCCGTCTCATCCGGGGCGTACCTTGACAAAGTGAGGAACTTGTCGCGGTATTCCACCACGGTCATTCTGCCTTGCTTCAGTTCCCTGAACTCATCCCTCATCTTCTTAATCAAACCCGGGGGCACGTGATACTTGCTAAACTTGAGTTTGAAGTCCTCCCAAGTCATCATTTGCCCCGCATGTAAGGCGCGGGTACTTGTCCACCAGGCACGTGCAGGTCCAGCCAGATAGTGGGTGGCGAACAACACCTTCTCGTTGTCCTCCACTCCGGCAACCTCAAGATTGTTCTCCATAGTTTGGAGCCAATCATCAGCATCGAGGGGTTCCTCTGTCTTGCTGAACACCGGTGGGTTGGTGTTTTGGAAGTTTTTCAGCTTTGACCCTGGGTGGTTGTGGTTTCCGTGGCCTTGATTGCCCTGAGCAATCTGTTGAAGTGCAGCTAGGTTGGCTTGACGGTCAACTCTCTCGGCTTCTCTTTCTGCCATCATCTGTTGCAGCATTTGCAGCATTGCGGTTTCGCTGCGAGTTGGGGGTGCCATCTGAACAGTGATAGGGATCATGAGATAAGAGGGAAATTTCTATGGCTCATTTTGGGATAAAATTTCACACAACTTAAAACTTGATTCATAATAATAATAATATTACACACACACAATCATAGTCATGGAGGTAGCAAATATTACAAGCCAAATGTTCAGGAGGGTTTTAAGAACCCTTTCAACAAACTACGATACATGGGGCGGGTACAAAGGACCGATACATAACACGGGACGCAAGTGCTCAGACGGGACTACTCGCCATCGACGTTGATAGGGTAGACATTGTCTACCCCGGCATCAAGGTGCTCGTGGCCATCCTCGTAAGGGTGGAACTCCAGGTCGTCGTCTTCCTCCTCCTCGTAGTCGTCGTCGTTGCTGACGTAGGAGTAGCCGTCCCCCTGGATGTTCTCCCCTTCACCTTCGCCTTCCACCTCCTGGATCTGCTCAGCTTGGGCGGCGATGGTCGCCTTCAGAGTGGCGATCCTGGCCTTGAGGCGGTTGATGGCGTGATCCTTCTTCTGGTTGGCACGGCGGAGTGCCCTGCGTTCTCCGGCGATAACCCTGATGGTGTCGGCTTGCTGCGCCAACTGGATGTGAGTGTGGTTGGCGTATTCGCGGGAGTTGTCGAGGTCGATGCGGGTCTCACTCAACATGAAGTCGAGATGATCCACATGGTGGCGAAGTTGCGGGTGCGACGGCAGGTTCATTGGCACTCCGAGGGAGTTGTGCCTTGCATAGTGCACAAAGCGGCTATCCTCGAAGTCCATGAAGTTTTGCCCGCACAGACGTGCGAGCCCTTCCTGAAGTCCCCTTGCGAGACCATCCGCCCAGTTGTTCTCCCGGAAGGAGAACTGGATCCTGGCGCTCATTGGGAGTGTGAACCTTCCACGAAGGTCCACCATGATCACGCACTGAAGTTGACCACCGGGCTGGTCATTGAGCATTCCACCAAAGACTTCCGGTGGTGGGCGCCCGAGGAACTCTGAGAGGGAGAAGAGGTCCCTCTCAAAGATGATCTCTCCACCGTTCCCCAACTGATAGAACTCAGTCTGGAGAAAGGGCTGCGCGTCCACGACGTGATCCATCTGTAGAGAGATTAGATGATTAAGTTAGAGAAGTGCAAGTGTTCCAAATTTTAATTTACTTATAAGAAGGGCATGAATTTAAAGTTTGTAATAGACTCTTCAAGGTAAGAAAGTGAATAAGGTTTTCATAACTAGTCAAATCATGGAATTTGAAACTAAGTTTTTGAGCGTCCATTCTAACTAGGGTCTCCTAAGGTCAAACAATGGCTCTGATACCAACTTGTCAACACCCGGATTTTTAAGTCCAGATGCCTATTATGCCGTACATCGCAATCCCAGGAATAATGTTTTTGCGAGACATAATAGTAAGTAGCATAGAGTCATCATTTATTTCAACACATATTATCTTACAACCATAGATCACATGATCCAATATTACACAAATATATTGTTCAACAACACACATAGTAGCGAAAGCGAAGTAGTAGTGGACTATCTATTCCACAGGCAACGCTTGACGTTAGAAGACGATCCTAGTTATCGTAGACGTCCTGTTGTCCGTCATCCTGATACTGGTGCTCTCCTTCATAGTCTGGCATTTGAATAGCCAGGGCAAAGCCATGAGTACTTTAAAGTACTCGCAAACTAACTCTATAATAATTCTTCATTAAGTGTAATAAGGGGGTACTAAGCTCTAGGTTTATTTGCATAAAGCCAAGTTTTAGTTTAGTAAACATTTAGTAAAGCTTTATCATGTGCTAGACTAACTCAAGTGGGAACATTAGTGTCATTCCCACAACTCATTATGGTTCACCATAATATCACCTTTCAATTCACCATTCATTTCTAGGATCAAAACATTTTAATGATAACGGAGATAGTAAGGCCTTTCCAATCGTCCGTAACCGTGGACACGGCTATTTGAATAGGTTTAACACTCTGCAGAGGTTGTACTCTTGTGCCACAACTTTTGATTACATCCGTCGAGGATAACCCCGAATCATCGTAACACAGTACGCGGATCATCAACCATAACCTTTCACTTATATATGCTAGTATGAGCACCTCTCCCCATGAGCTTGGCCTCCCGGTGGAAACCGCAGTTAACCCGGGAACTGCACAGGGCTTGGGCCGTACATTCACCTCATTCTAACATCAATCCACACTTAACGGAGGCAGCCTCGGCGTAACCCCTATGATGTTTGTTTAGAGGGAACCCATACTAAAATACACAAGTTTCTAGTTAAGCCCTACCCATAATCAGGTATTGTGGGGGTACTTGTATAATTGGAAGGGTATCGCATTCAAACCCAATCATCAATTTTATCAAAAATCACCATCTTCTCTTGTTCAAATCCACCTCCACTTTACTTTCTCTCAAAGTCATTTCACTTCACCATGTTCCCATCTAGAGTAGTCAATTTTAATTGATTAGCACTAGCAACTATATGAGGGGTGCTATCTAGCTTTGAGTTGTGCTAATCTAACTTCAAGTATTGTTCTACTCTAGACCAAGTGAATCATAAATCAAAAGTACTTTGAAATAAATAAGCAAAAGTAAATGTAAGTAAAAACATGGGATAGGTAATACATAAAAGTAAAGTGTGATGGTGCCTTTGCTCTTGTAGAGCTAAGCACTTGTGTTTAGCAAGGGTTAGCTTGCCTTGAGCTGGGTAGTTATCGAAGTTCTCTTCTTCTTCCTGAGAGTAGGCCTCCTCCTCTTGGTATTCCTCGTTACTAGCGTCTATATACGAATACGAAGTATAAATACTAAACCAAGCTCACATACTAAACTAGAAACACTCACAAGAGTTCACACACTAATCCTATCATCAATCAAACATGGCATGGTGGATTATTGGATTAGTCTTTATTTAAAAGAAGAATAATTTCCTCTCATTATTCCTATTTCTTAAATTTGGTATGTAGATCCTTAGAGGAATTTATTTCTTCTCATTACATCTTATTAAGATTTAATCTCTTCATATAATAATAAGGTATGAAATATAGGTTGACCCAAAGTCAACATTTCATATCTATTATATGTGAGTATAATTTAATTGAAGTGCTACACTTCACATAGTTTTAATACTTAACATTTAAATGAATTAAAATCTCTAAGTAATAATTCTCAAGGGTTCACTAGCCTAAGTCATTCCCCCTGGTTATTAGTACTTAGGATCAAAATTTAAATGAGAGGTAGCTCTCATATTAGTGTTGAGTTTGAATTCCAATTTCAATTGCTCTAGAATTGACTACATAGCCCTTTTATTTGATCTAGTCCATGATCATACAAACAACATGTCTATATTATTGCATAATCAATTAGAGGACATCATTTGTGATTTATTAGAATTGGAATCAATTCAAAATCTATTCTGGTTAAATTTTAAATAAAGTTTGAATGTTCAAAAGTCCCTGTCTTGTCTTTTTTATCAAATTAAATCTACTATGAATTTGGAGGTGGGGCCAGTGGCATTGGATAGATAAATTCATGGGCTTTCCAACGGTATAAAGTTTGCTAAATTTGGTTTGGCAGATTTCAAACTATTCAAATTTAACTAAACCATCAGCAGAACAATTCGAATAAAGATTAAATCCGAATTTGAATTGTGGGCTTAGGCGGGAAAGCTAAACGGGCCGAAACAGGTTTAAAATCCACTTCGCAGCCCAACTAGCAACTGGTGCGGGTGGGCTGCCCTGACGAGGTGGGGGCCACCTATCAGCGACACTTAACCACGCGAAACGGTACGCGCGCGTTAGGCCGTAGGATTAGAACACGATCCGACGGTGCTGGAGCATCGTCGTCTCCGACGAGCGACGGCTCACTGGCGGCGAGCCTAGGGGGTGGGAGAGCCTACCAGGCCATTGCAGGAGTCTGGCAGTGTGCGCGGAGAAGTGGAAGTAGATGAGGAAGAGGTTGGTGCAGCGGCGGCGCTCGGGGAGGCTCCAATCGAAGCAGAGCTTCCGCGGGCTCCGGCGGCTTCGAGCTCTCGATTCGGGCAGCTCCGGCGAGGTGGTGCTAAATTGAGGTGGGGAGAGTGATCAGTGAGGAGAGGAGAGCAGATGGGGTGAAGAAGTTGAGGGCTGAGGTGCTCTATTTATAGTGGGAGGGAGTGGCCGTGAGGTGCTGCAAGGGCGCGTCGACGGCGTGGCCTCTCCGTCGATCGAAAGGGCAAGGCGAGGATAGCATCTTGTAGGCGTCGTCCTGGCGATGCTCGAGGACTGGCTAGCGCAGAGAAAGGGTGAAGGGATGGCTCGGGCGCGTGCGATGAGTGCGGCAGTACCCGCGGTACTTCGCCGGCGAGGACGACGGTGACGAGGCGGCCGCAGTCGATCGATCATGTCTAGTGGCTAGAGGGCGCAGAGGCGGTGCTCGACGCAGCGGTAGGCTTTGCAGGGGAGGCGTAGGCTGCTCGAGCGCGCGACGTACCGGCGTGTCCAGAGCGCGCTCACCGCGTCGACTGGCACGCTCTGGCACGGTTTGGACGCGTGCGTTCTGGCCAATGCCGAGCCTTGGCGAGCATGGGCTGTGTACCGTGATGTTCCTCGTGTTACAGAGATGCTCTGGGACAAGGTGGTGCTGAGAGAGAGAGAGGCTAGAGAGAGAAGTGCCAAAGGTGGCCGGCATGGCCACGGCATGCTTAGTTTAGGGTTTTCTCTCCCCTTTCTCTCACTTTAATCGACCAAGGCAGGTACTGGGGTGATGCAGGGGGTGTAAGAGGGTGTGATGATCACAGGTTTAAAGGGGTTTAGTCAAGAAACCGATGGACAAAAGAGTGTAACACAATTTGGAAATGATGCCTGCCAAGTGTTCGACACAATGGCCGCATGAGATATTTATTTGAATTTTGAAATTCTTTTTGGTGGATCTTAAACATATTAATTATGTGTTAGAATGGTGGTGGTGGGGTTCAATTTGAAGTTGTTTTGCAAAATGGCAAATGTGACATGATCTTCACTTTATTTCAGCATCCCTACTTATCACCTTTATACTGGTCAACCTAGTCAACTCTAGCCATGGTGGTCAACATCAAAGTTACTCACCTTGACATGGTCTTGGATGACATGGCTTTGGTTGACCAAGTTTAGTTCAAGAAATGAGAAAACCAGAGGGGTAAAGTAGTGAAGAAATTATTTTGGTGACAAGTGACCATTATCATATGTATGATGGATTTGAGATTTCCTTGTGTTTGATTCTTGTTCCACTGATGCAATTGTGTTAGTTTATCATATTGAAGTATTCTACAAGCAAGGGAGCAAGCAATTATGGCCTAGGGTGAGGATTTGCAATTTGGCATATTGTGTATGTGAGTGAATTATGGGTTTTTCCCATTTTCTTCAATTCTCCTCAATTTAGGGTTTTGTGATCCTTGCTAGGGTTCATATAGCAATTGTTAATCATACTAACACTCATCATGGCAATTGCACAAAAGAAATTCACTCAAATGCATGAACCTATATGTGGCACTATATGCATAGAAAAAGTTTTTGTTAATTGCAAATTTTGACTTTGGGGAAATTGTCTTTCTTGTTTAATATTGTTGAAACTTGGGATGTTACAAATACCATGTAGTAGGTAGGTATGGTGGACACAAATGGCATAGTGGTTGGCTCAAGTATTTCGGAAGCATGAGAAGCATTCCCTCTCGATACAAGGTTTAGGCTAGCAAGGCTTATTTGAAACAAACACAAGGATGAACCGGTGCAGCAAAACTCACATAAAAGACATATTGAAAACATTATAAGACTCTACACCGTCTTCCTTGTTGGTCAAACTCAATACTAGAAATTATCTAGACCTTAGAGAGACCAAATATGCAAACCAAATTTTAGCATGCTCTATGTATTTCTTCATTAATGGGTGCAAAGTATATGATGCAAGAGCTTAAACATGAGCACAACAATTGCCAAGTATCACATTATCCAAGACATTTTAGCAATTACTACATGTATCATTTTCCAATTCCAACCATATAACAATTTAACGAAGAAGAAACTTCGCCATGAATATTATGAGTAAAGCCTAAGGACATATTTGTCCATATGCAACAGCGGAGCGTGTCTCTCTCCCACACAAAGAATGCTAGGATCCATTTTATTCAAACAAAACAAAAAAACAAAAACAAACCGACGCTCCAAGCAAAGCACATAAGATGTGATGGAATAAAAATATAGTTTCAGGGGAGGAACCTGATAATGTTGTCGATGAAGAAGGGGATGCCTTGGGCATCCCCAAGCTTAGACGCTTGAGTCTTCTTGATATATGCAGGGGTGAACCACCGGGGCATCCCCAAGCTTAGAGCTTTCACTCTCCTTGATCATGTTGTATCATCTCCCTCTCTTGATCCTTGAAAACTTCCTCCACACCAAACTTAGAACAACTCATTAGAGGGTTAGTGCACAATCAAAATATACATGTTCAGAGGTGACATAATCATTCTTAACACTTCTGGACATTGCACAAAGCTACTGAAAGTCAATGGAATCGAAATATCCATCGACCATAACAAAACAGGCAATGCGAAATAAAAGGCAGAATCTGTCAAAACAGAACAGTTCGTATTGACGAATTTTATTGAGGCACCAGACTTGCTCAAATGAAAATGCTCAAATTGAATGAAAGTTGCGTACATATCTGGGGATCACTCACGTAAATTGGAATAATTTTCTGAGTTACCTACAGAGAATTTTGCCCAGATTCGTGACAGCAAAGAAATCTGTTTCTGCGCAGTAATCCAAATCTAGTATGAACTTTACTATCAACGACTTTACTTGGCACAACAAAACACTAAACTAAGATAAGGAGATGTTGCTACAGTAGTAAACAACTTCCAAGACACAAAATAAAAACAAAGGTACTGTAGTAAAAACATGGGTTATCTCCCATAAGCGCTTTTCTTTAACGCCTTTCAGCTAGGCGCAGAAAGTGTGTATCAAGTGTTATCGAGAGATGGTGTATCAACCTTACCTTGGGCTTTACCCTTACCTTTCTTGTTCTTTTCTTTCTCTTTGATTTAGGAAATATATGATTTCCCCCCGGTGTAGAGGTGAATTCCAGGGTGCCTTCTCCCACATCTATGACTGCTCCCAATAGTTTCAGCAGGGATCTTCCGAGTGTGATTTTTCATGTCCCTACACATTCAATAACAAGATAATCAATGGATATTGTTCTTCCAAGAATGGTTGTATGCACACCTGCGGCTATTCCCTTAGGAATTATAACAGAGTTATCAATGAGAGTTATTTCTTCTCCTCCTTCATCAACTCCCCAAAGTTTCAAAGATTTATAAATGCTCTCAGGTATAAGGCAAAATTCAGACATAATATCACAATTGGCATGAAGAGTTTGATCACCGATAACAATTTTAACAGTAGGATCCCATAATGAAGGTTCAGAGTTCACTAAAACTTGTTCAAGACGATTACGAACATAGCGATAGTTGTCATCCAAGCGAGATGTACTTATCTCGAGATTGTTTAATCTATTATAAATGCTAATAAGGGCTGAATCAAAGTTATTAGCTGAATCATGTGATGCAACCAACTTCTTTATGGCATTAAAAGCTTGATCCCCATTGCAATGAAGGAAATCTCCTCCCACTAAAGCATCCAAAGCATATCTATAGCGAATCATAAGACCAAAATAAAAATTACTAAGGAGCAAACTTAGAGTCATTTGAGGTTCAGTTTTACGATAAGAAGTAAAAATTCTAGACCAAGCATCCTTAAAACTCTCCTCATCCCCTTGTTTAAAAGTGAAGACTAATTCTTCAGGCGAAGAAGTAACAGGTTCAGAGCTAGACATGGTAACAAAAGTAACTAATTTTTTTGTATTTTTAATATAGCAAACAAGATAGTAAATAAAGTAAAACTAGCAACTAATTTTTTTGTATTTTGATTTAGTGCAGCAAACAAAGTAGTAAATAAAACTAAGCAAGACAAAAACAAAGTAAAGAGATTGGGATGTGGAGACTCCCCTTGCAGCGTGTCTTGATCTCCCCGGCAACGGCGCCAGAAAAATTGCTTGATGGCGAGTACATCACACGTCCGTTGGGAACCCCAAGAGGAAGGTGTGATGCGTACAGCGGCAAGTTTTCCCTCAGTATGAAACCAAGGTTTATCGAACCAGTAGGAGCCAAGAAGCACGTTGAAGGTTGATGGCGGCGAGATGTAGTGCGGCGCAACACCAGGGATTCCGGCGCCAACGTGGAACCTGCACAACACAAACCAAGTACTTTGCCCCAACGAAACAGCGAGGTTGTCAATCTCACCGGCTTGCTGTAACAAAGGATTAGATGTATAGTGTGGAAGATGATTGTTTGCAGAAAACAGTAGAACAGTATTGAGTAGATTGTATTTCAGTAAAGAGAATTGGACCGGGGTCCACAGTTCACTAGAGGTGTCTCTCCCATAAGATAAACATCATGTTGGGTGAACAAATTACAGTTGGGCAATTGACAAATAAAGAGGGCATGACCATGCACATACATATTATGATGAGTATAGTGCGATTTAATTGGGCATTACGACAAAGTACATAGACCACTATCCAGCATGCATCTATGCCTAAAAAGTCCACCTTCAGGTTATCATCCGAACCCCCTCCAGTATTAAGTTGCTAACAACAGACAATTGCATTAAGTATTGCGCGTAATGTAATAAGTAACTACATCCTCGAACATAGCACCAATGTTTTATCCCTAGTGGCAACAGCACATCCATAATCTTAGAGATTTCTGTCACTTCCCCAGATTCACGGAGACATGAACCCACTATCGAGCATAAATACTCCCTCTTGGAGTTACAAGCATCTACTTGGCCAGAGCATCTACTAGTAACGGAGAGCATGCAAGATCATAAACAACACATAGATATAAATTGATAATCAACATAACAAGTATTCTCTATTCATCGGATCCCAACAAACACAACATATAGAATTACAGATAGATGATCTTGATCATGTTCGGCAGCTCACAAGACCCGACAATTAAGCACAATGAGGAGAAGACAACCATCTAGCTACTGCTATGGACCCATAGTCCAGGGGTAGACTACTCACACATCACTCCGGAGGCGACCATGGCGGCGTAGAGTCCTTCGGGAGAAGATTCCCCTCTCCAGCAGGGTGCCGGAGGCGATCTCCTGAATCCCCCGAGATGGGATTGGCGGCGGCGGCGTCTCTGGAAGGTTTTCCGTATCGTGGCTCTCGGTACTGGGGGTTTCGCGACGAAGGCTATTTGTAGGCGGAAGGGCAGGTCAAGGGGCGTCACGAGGGGCCCACACCCTAGGTCGGCGCGGCCAGGGCTTGGGCCGCGCCGCCCTGTGGTCTGGCCACCTCGTGGCCCCACTCCGTTGACTCTTCGGTCTTCTGGAAGCTTCGTGGCAAAATAGGACCCTGGGCGTTGATTTCGTCCAATTCCGAGAATATTTCCTTACTAGGATTTCTGAAACCAAAAATAGCAGAAACAAAGAATCGGCACTTCGGCATCTTGTTAATAGGTTAGTTCCAGAAAATGCACGAATATGACATAAAGTGTGCATAAAACATGTAGATATCATCAATAATGTGGCATGGAACATAAGAAATTATCGATACGTCGGAGACGTATCACTAATCAACCTTGCTAGCCAAAGACCTGTACTGAGAGGGAATGCTTCTCGTGCATCCAAACCCTTAACCCAAACCTATGCCATCAGTGTCCACCATAACTACCTACTATGTGATATTTTCCTGCCATTCAAGTAAATACTTCATGTGCTACCTTTAAACAATTCAAAAGTTATCATCCCCGGCCTATTCGTGTCAATGTTTTATAGCTCATGAGGAAGTATGTCGTGTTTTATCTTTCAATCTTGTTGGGCATACTTTCACCAATGGACTAGTGGCTTCATCCACTTATCCAATAATTTTGCAAAAAGAGCTAGCAACGGGGTTCCCAGCCCCAATTAATTAACTTTCATTAATAATTCTCTTCACATGTTTTTCCCTGATTCATCAGTAAACAACTTAATTTTGCAATAGACATTCCTCCATGGTATGTGAAATGTTGGAAGGCACCCGAGGATTCGGTTAGCCATGGCTTGTGAAAGCAAAGGTTGGGAGGAGTGTCATCCTTAAATTAACTAAAGTACAAGTGTAAACAAAAGAGAAGAGGGATGATCTACCTTGCTGGTAGAGATAACGTCCTTCATGGGAGCCGCTCTTTGACAACAACAAACACCTCTCAAACTTTACTTTACTTTTATGCTCTCTATATGATTTCAAAACTTAAAAAGCTCTAGCACATGATTTAATCCCTGCTTCCCTCTGCGAAGGGCCCATCTTTTACTTTATGTTGAGTCAGTAAACCTATTTCCCTCTATCTTAAGCAAGCAATTGAGTTGTTGTGATCAAACCATTTGTATTGTGATCTACTTAATCATGCATTTTACTCTTCCTTGTTTAGTACAAGTTTTATCCGAATGAATATAGCTTTGAAGGTTATCAATGATTATGAGGAGATTATTATGATTGAGTATGCAAGTTTCGCTATATAAGATTTAATATAAGAACGCTGCTCGATAGATAAGTACAATCTGTTAACTGTTCTTTGACCAAGAACGAAGTTTGCCATCACCAATTATGATTTCCTATGCACCTTTATTTGTGATTTCCTTCTACTTGTTTCAAGTTGAATTATATGAGGAAGTTGTTCACTAGAATGTCTTGTGTGAATTAATATGATGCTTCTTGTCCGTATTTTATTTATCGAATCTTCACTCCATAAACATGTGGTCTTGTTTACTGAGTTCAGTTTCGCTTGGGGACAAGCGAAGTCTAAGCTTGGGGGGAGTTGATACATCCATTTTGCATCACTATTTTATATCATAATTTACTGTTATTCATTGATATATTTCATATTTAGAGATGATACTTATGTTATTTCACCTATTTTTCATGCTTCATGATTATTGGAGAATCACTCACCGGAGTCAGGATTCTGCTGGAAAAAGCGCCGCCAGAATGCAATATTTCTGAAGAACAACAATTGACGGAAATTACACCGAAGGTCTTATTTCTCCAGAAGAAGGAGCCAACCAAAAGGAGGGGCCGAGGAGGGCCGCCATGGCCCCCCATAGGCCGCCGCGGGCCCTGCCCTGGCAGCGCCGCCTTGTGGGGAGGGGGCACACAGCCCCTCTCGGCCGCCTCTCTTTCGCGTACTTCATCTACCCGAAAACCTAAGGTGTTGGGAATAATCGCGAGGAGACACAGCCGCCTCTACGGGGCGGAAAACACCAGAGAGAAAAGAGCTCTTCGGCAGGCTGAAATCCGCCGGGGAAATTCCCTCCCGGAGGGGGAAATCGATGCCATCGTCACCGTCATCGAGCTGGACTTCATTGGGATCATCATCACCATCATCTCCACCACCGTCACCATCATCTCCACTGCTGCACCTCGTCACCGCTGTAACATCTAGGGTTGAATCTTGATTGTTTCATAGGGGAAACTCTCCCGGTATTGATTACTCCTTGTTATTGATGCTATTGAGTGAAACCATTGAACCAAGGTTTATGTTCAGATTGTTATTCATCATCATATCACCTCTGATTATGTTCCATATGATGTCTCGTGAGTAGTTCGTTTAGTTCTTGAGGACATGGGTGAAGTCTAAATGTTAGTAGTGAACTATGTTGAGTAATATTCAATGGTTTGATATTTAAGTTGTGGTGTTATTCTTCTAGTGGTGTCATGTGAACGTCGACTACAAGATACTTCACCTTTATGGGCCTAGGGGAATACATCTTGTATTCGTTTGCTAATTGTGGGGTTGCCGGAGTGACATCAACCTGAACCCCCGTTGGTATATCGATGCAGGAGGGATAGCAGGATCTCAGAGTTTAAGGCTGTGGTTAGATTTATCTTAATTACTTTCTTGTATTTGCGGATGCTTGCAAGGGGTATAATCACAAGTATGTATTAGTCCTAGGAAGGGCGGTGCATTAGCATAGGTTCACCCACACAACACTTATCAAAACAATGAAGATTAATCAACTATATGAAGCGAAAGCACTAGACTAAATTCATGTGTGTCCTCAAGAACGTTTGGTCATCATAAGTAAACAAACCGGCTTGTCCTTTGTGCTAAAAAGGATTGGGCCACTCGCTACAATTGTTACTCTCGCATTTTACTTACTTGTACTTTATTTATCTGCTATATCAACCCCCCCCCCCCCCCCCGAATACTTGTCTGTGAGCATTTACAGTGAATCCTTTATCGAAACTGCTTGTCAACACCTTCTGCTCATCGTTGGGTTCGACACTCTTATTTATCGAAAGTACTACGATACACCCCCTATACTTGTGGGTCATCAGTGTGCTATCTTTAAACCTTTAAAAATTATCACCTGTTTTGTGTAAATTATAGTTCATGGGAAATTAGTCTAAAGACTATTGTGGCAAGTATTATGTCCTATGCATTTTTAGTTCTTATAAGTTGCTTGTTGTGTGATAACCATGATGTCATGGGGAACACCAACAATATGCCTTTGTTGAATATCATGTGAAATACTATGCATGCTCATCTTGTTTGAAGGGAGATTTACCATGAGTTGCAAAGATTGGAGTATGCATATTGTTAGAGAGGAACATTGGGACGCCAACTAAAGACATGCTCACATGGTGGAAGTTTTAGCTGGGCAAAAGTCCAAATATCTGTTGTCCTTGGTTTTCCGGTATGGATGTCCAAAAAAGTTGAGATTCATCAAAATTGAGAAATCAAATGAGATCCATCTCCTAAGGACCTTTGTACAGGAGGCAAGGAGGTACTCCTTTGTGACACTTGGTTAAAACATATGTGTATGTGATGAAAATCCATGGAAGTTCAAGCTAATTAGGACAAGGTGTGAGCACTATTAGTATATTATGCATGAGGCAAGCAAAATTATAGGAAGTAATTATGCATAAGTCATACTATTTATCACTACCGTTGACATAAGTAGCACCTCTCAAAATGAATATTTTCAATACTCATATTGCTTTCAAAATAAAAATCTCTAGCACACGGGTAATCCCTGCTTCCCTCTGCGAAGGGTCTTTCTTTTACTTTCATGTTGAGTCTTCACCTTCTACCTTATGCACCGATTAAGAGAGCATAGTTGTCATTCTTAGTGCAATGTGCATAGTCCCAAAATTATTATTGATTGTTTCATGATTGTGCTATTGCTTGCTCTCAAATCACTTGTATCTAGTCACCTCTTAAACTTCGAAGGTGTCCTTGCATTTATGTTTTGCTATTCCATAAGGACATGTTAAGTACAACTTTATTATGTTTACTCTATGATCATAAACACACAGTTGCTTTCAATGCACAATTATTCATGATCCTTTGTTTGAGTTACTCTTCATGTTATAACAGAGTTGCTAAGTTCTATTGAATTATATCTATCATGCTTATGTTAGAGTAGTTAGATCCCAGCACACAATGCTTTACATGCTTGATCAAGATTGTGTTGGCTTCATGTCACCTCAAAAATAAAATTTGTTATCACTTACCTGCTCGAGGACGAGCAGGAGTTAAGCTTGGGGATGCTGATACGTCTCAAACGTATCTATAATTTTTGATGCTCCATGCTTGTTTTACACAAATTCATATGTGTTTTGCTTACACTTTGTTGCACTTTTATATGATTTCTGGTACTAACCTATTAACAAGATGCCATAGTGCCAGTTCCCTGTTTTCTGCTATTTTAGTATTTGAGAAAAGTTGTACAGGAAATATTCTCGGAATTGGACGAAACAAAAGCCAAAGTCAATATTTTATCATAGTAATCATCTTGTCATGTATCGATCGATACTCTTTCAATTTCCCAACTGTAATTTGTTTACCCAACATGCTATTTCTTTATGGAGAGACACCTCTAGTGACATGTGGTCCCCGGTCCTATTTCCTTTACTGATAAATTCAACGGCAATGTTGTTCTGTTAACTTTCTGCAAACATCTCCTTCCATTCGATACGTCTAATCCTTTGTGTTCAGCAAACCGGTGAGATTGACAACCTCACTGTAAGTTGGGGCAAAGTACTTTGGTTGTGTTGTATGTAGGTTCCACGTTGTTGCTGACGCCGGTAGTGCGCCCTGCCACTAGTCAGCCAGCAACACCTTCAGAAGTCACGCCATTCTCCTACTGGTCGATTAAACCTTGGTTTCTTACTGAGGAAAAACTTGCTGTTGTGCTCATCACACCTTCCTCTTGGGGGATTCCCCAACAGCGTGTCCGGATACGTCGAGTACACTTCATCACCCGACCAAGATCATCAGCGGGCTCATCCGATGCCTCTTGATCTTCAGCTCCCCCATTGCAGTATCACCGTATTCAGGGAACATATGATATGTGTCATCATCATCTTCTTCTTCATTTTATTGCATCATAACCCCTCTTTCTCCGTGCTTGATCCAACAATTGTAGCTAGGCATGAAACCAGACTGAATCAGGTGGGTGTAAAGGGTTCTCGAACAAGAGTAATCCTTCTTATTCCGACAGATAATACATGGAGAACACATAAAACCATTCCGATTGTTTTCCTCAGCCACATCGATAAAAATTTCCAGGCCTGTAATGAACTCGGCATGGCGTCGGTCACCGTACGTCCATTGCCGGTTCATCTGCATTAAATAATTCCGTTTATCAAAACCATTATAGATCATCATGAATAGTGAAGCGATGTACATGACACATGCATTTTATCAATTACGGATGAAAGGATAAAGTTGTTAACCTCGATCGAGAAGGGAAAAAAGAGGACAACGCTTAAGTGTGGCTCGGGCACTTCATATCATATTTGTTTTGTGCGAACTCAAGTGGCATCATGCTCCCATGCATTTCATTGAGCACCACTTGTGCATAAGAAGGAAAAACAAACCAACGTACACGGCTTGTGCATAAAAAGAGAAAAAAGAGGAGAAAGCTAAGTGTAGCTCACATGCACAAGCTTGGTAGGGCATGGGGTATATATATATATATATATATATATATATATATATATATATATATATATATATATATATATATATATATCACCGACTTGGACTTCTCTGGACACAAGGTTGAACTTCCTGGATGAGAAGGTTGACCTTTCTGTCGGAACTTACCTGAACTTCCCATTTTCTTCAGAACTACTAATTGTACTACGACTTTCTCAACCGTTGGTCGGAACTATGCAAGCGATATACCGTTGGATAGATAATGAAAAACCGCAACTTTTTGATGTTCACAACTTTTGCAGATTATGCATGGTTTAAATTTAATTTTGAAAATACAAAAACGCTTCTATATGGCCAGAAAACGAACTTTTAGTTTGATTTCCGAATCGCTTATCGAAAATGTACAAATGATATACCGTTGGATAGATAATTAAATTGCACAACTTTTTCATGTTTTAGTTTTTTCAAAATCCTCACAGTTTTTGAAAATTTTTGAAAATACCGAAATTCAGACGTACTTAAAAACGAGCGGACAGTAATTTGGCTGTTTTGTTTCGACCGTTTGTCGGAATGACGCAAATGATATGGCGTTGGAAAGCTATGAACTATACGCAACTTTCTTATTCCAATTGTTTTCTCTAATTCCTTATAGTTTAAGATAGAAACTTGAATTACTGTCCGCCCATTTTATGTGATGGGCACAGAATGATTATCCACACGATTTTTATCCGGTATATTTAAAAAATGCAAATGATATATGGTTGGAAAGGGGTCAAAATTGCGCATCTTTTTCGTATGTACCATTTTTGCCAAATCCGAACGGTTTAAAAGTAATTTTAGAAGTTTTGAAATCATGTTTCCGGTATATTTTGTGGGATAACGATTTGAATTTGGTGGATTAGATCCATTAATTTGTTGTAAAATGTTGTAGGTAATGAAATTAGACATATACTCTATCATATAAAGCTTTTGGTGACAATGATTGAAGTGGTTGGTTATCAAATCGATGAGATTTCCATAATAGATTTCCGCCCCGTAAAAACAGAGCATTGAACTTCCCTCGACACGAACTTGCACTTCTAGGGAAATGTGGTTGTACTTCTCGGCGTTGTTTCACGAAAGTGTTCAGTAAAATGACTATAAGTTTCTCATACGGTGTCCGTTTGAGGTCCACAACCACACAAAATGCTCAGCACACGCACGCGCTTGTGAACTTCCCGCGACATGTCCTTGTACTTCTTGGACTTCGTGGTTGTACTTCCGGAAATGTTTCGATACTAGTGTGTTTTACAATAATTAAACATGTGTTTCGTAATGATAGTTTAAGATTTTCCCTATCCTCTATTTAAGAGATTATGCACTTGTAACACCCCATTTTTTTTCCAAACCTACTTTTTTCTCCAAGTTAAAATTTTGAGCCAACAAAATTTTTATTGAACACTTATGATTGAGTGTAGGTTAGAATTCTTGCTTGGGTTAGCTCAAATACTTTTCTTGGTATATGTGTGTGACACCTCACCTTTAGGTTAATTTTTACACCCTCTTTAAAATTTTAGGGTTTGCTCTTCTTAATTGGTTGGCACCACCTCTTATGCTTTATGCCTCTCAAAAACCCTAACCCTGGGGATGGAGAGCATCACCCTTGGAGGGGAGGAACACTCTACCCTCTTCTCTACACCACCACCAATTCACCTAGGGTTGCACCATCCACACCATCATCACCTTTTTATTGTCATTTGATATTTTCACATTTGTGCACTTGATTCCTTGTCACTCTTGGGTACATGCACTAGGCATGGCTTCTCTCCTTTTCACCCCTGCCCCTTTTTCTTCTTGCTTTTTCTCTCTTAGGTTTTGGCCGAGAGATAAGAGGGGAAACCTCCCCCTCTCTTTTCTTCTCTCTTCCCTCTCTTTTTTTTTTCTTCTCTGCCTTGGACCGTGGCCGACGCCACTCCCCTCTCTCTGCCTTGGCCCAACCCTGGCCCCCTCTCTTTTTCTCTCTTCTGTCTTCTCTTGCCCAAAGACCACCAGCCCATCTCTCTCTCGCCCGCGCCAAAAACCCTAGCCCACGCGCGCCACGCTGGTCAAGCGCCATGATGGCCCGACGCCTCGCGTCGCCCGCCATCAGCCTCGCCTGCCGCGCACCCCCTCGTTACCCTCCCCTCGCTGACGCCACCAGGGCGACGTCACGGTGGGGCCGACGCGTGACGCCAGCCCCTGGCCACCGGTTGGCCATCGCCACCGCCCACGCCACTGCCTCGCCTCCCTCCGTCTATAAAAACCCACCGAGAGGCACCCCTCTCCCCTCAGCTCCCCACCCACAGCGCCGTTAGGCTGCCTCTCCCACTCCCTGTCCGCTTGGGCAGCAGCCCTCGTCACTGCTGCGACGCGCCCCGGCGCTCACCACGGTCACCGTGTGGGTGACGCGCAGGTGGTCACCGCCGCGACGCCGTCGACGCTTCTCTCCCTACTCCCTCGTCGCCAACACCCCCTCCCGCATCTCCTGACCCTGTCCCTCTCTTCTTCTTCCCAGGAACACCGCAGGACGCCGCCGCTCTCGATGCTCCGACGCCGTCCGTGACGCAGACGACGCCGAGCGAGGAGGAGCAGCAGCCCCTGGACGCCGCCAGTACACGCGCGCCACGCACGCCTACGCCACCACACCATCTGCACCGATCCACGCCACCGCCAGCCGCCGGTAAGCTCTTGGCCGCCCCCTTTCTTCCTCCGCGCCGGCGAGCGCCTCCGACGTCGCGCACGCGCCAGATCTGGGCCATCGGATCCAGATCGGGCGGGCGCATGGCGCATGCACGGCCACGTCGGCGTGCATGGCCACGTCGGCCTGCCTGGCCCGCCACGGCCCCCGGCCGTTTTCCTTTCTTTTTTTCACCGGCCACCGGAGAGCCCCACTGGCCGGCCCATCTGCGCAGCACCGCACGGCCAGGCGTTCCCGCCCTTTTCTTTTATTTGAAAATTTGATAAACAGAAATTAAAATTGAAAATCTGCCAGTATACTGTTTTACTAATTAAATTAGATTGGTAGCTCGGATTGAGTTGATTCCAGTTGCATTAGCACCGGCATGAAATTATCTTTCAGATGCCACTGGCCTTGTATTTTTAGGATTTTTGTGTGATTTTTAATAAATAAAACATGATCTCTGTTTCTGGTTAGTATTTTGGACCTTAAAAATTGTAAAATTAATATTTTTGAATGATTCCAATTGGGTTAGTCTTGTTTTGTTACTATGCATCCAGGAAAAATATCATTAGTCTCTGTTAGTAGTTTTTCATCTCTGGTTATAAGTGCATGTGTGTTACATGAAATGATAAGGCTATTGTTTGATGTTTATATTTAAACCTTGTTGCTTCTTGTTTATAAAAAAATGGCCAAATCATGTTTTGTTACTGTCAAACAACTCCCCTGCATATTTTCCTTTTTCATTTATTTGTTCTTGTTTCTTGAACTATGTGCTGATTGTATGCATCGTTTACTTTTGCGACGCTAGATATAAACGAAGGAGAAGTGGAAGGGGAGGACTTTGGTGAAGAACTTGAGGAAGACCAGGGACAAGCCAACCAAGGCAAGCCATCTTTGAACTCTGAATGATGTGGGTTGGATGTCATTTGTTGATGTCCATAAGCATCTTACCTTTCTATGTGATGATCTCTCTCTATGTTGGTCTATGTATGGATGTAATAGGAGTAGTTCCTTGTAGTTGTCCTTCATCTTGGTTCACACATGTTGGGATGCATGGTCACTGCCGTGCTACTCCCTTGGGTCTTCGGGAGTGCTCAACCTGAGCATGTACCTTTCTATATTAGAGTTTTACACCACACCCCCACTTTGTTGAGTCTAGAGGTATCAAAGTCATGAAGCTTGGTGTAATTCTCACATTGAGAGAAGTATGCCGTGAACCCCCTTGATTGTTAAAAGGGTGATACACCTACCCCACCCAAGTTGAATAATAACACCACCAAATCTGAAAGTTGAGCCACCCTATATTATCATCTTACAAGCTTACCTTAAGCAAGTGAGATCCATTTCTTTTGCCACCCACTTATGTTCTCATGGCATGATGATCTTCATCTCGGCCATGTTGCCAAAGTAGTTCCTTCTCAAGAAACTTTAGGTTGGGAACCCCTCAAGGTTTACCTTGTTGTAAATGTTTATGAAAACCTTGGGTAAGTTAACCCAAGTGTATGGTTTATAAAAGCAAAGGATCTTGATAAAGATGTTTGGGAAAGATGTGTATGTTGGTTGGTTGAGCAACTGTGGTGTTGTGGGGAAAAGGAAAAAGGGTTTGTAAAAAGGAGCACTGCGTATAAGTGTTCGCCGTCCCAACTTTTATTCGCGCAACCACATTATCCAAAGTGGGCATGGGCTTAGTCCGTAGTTCGTTGAGATTGGCATAAGCACCCTTCACAACTCTCTAGGGAGGGTCAAGATGACCTCCGACGCCGGGTTGCGCTCTGGAGGAGGCAATACACTATCTAGACCGATAGCCGGACGATTACTGAGGGTCTTCCGACGTGGCGCCGGAGATACGCTCAAAAGGAGGTATGCTGCCGGGGTGCCGGGAAGGGGTAAGCCCGCAGGGAAGGACTTGTGCCAAAGGAGATGGGCGAAAGATTATGACTGGTTATCCGAGTCTCGCATACTTTTGTATGACGATCCGGGGATGATCCCGGCGGATTTATCAGTTCTTGTGGGGAAAGTGCGCACACTCTGCAGAGTTAAATCTATTCGAATAGCCGCGTCCACGGTCATGGACAAGTTGAGATAGCCATACTTAACCGGGGCTTGCGTTTTGTTTTTGAACAAATGGTTTGCAAAGGAAGTGTTGTGTTTGGGGTACCGGAAGGGTACAAGAGAGAGTGTTGACCATATGGAGATGGTCGTGGAAAATAAAGACTAAAGGGGGAACTCTTTCCTAAATGTTTCCGAAGAACGGAACTCTTCTTTAACAAAGATGTAGAGATGTCATAGGATTTTCCCCGCATCTTCATCACTTGAGATGAAGAAATGCAACTCTTCTTTAACAAAGATATAGAGATGTCATAGGATTTTCCCCGCATCTTCATCACTTGAGATGAAGAAATGCAACTCTTCTTTAACAAAGATATAGAGATGTCATAGGATTTTCCCCGCATCTTCATCACTTGAGATGAAGAATGCAACTCTTCTTTAACAAAGATGTAGAGATGTCATAGGACAATCATAGTGTTCCCTTCACTTGAGAAGTCGGAATGCTATGTAAACAATAAAGGTAGGAACATGCTTTATCCACAAGAGAAACTTGTCATACTCTCTTGTCTCCTTTAGTTAGATTGTGTTGCACCCCTCTTATGATGGTTTGCAAGTACAATTCCAAATGTACTTACGGCTTTGTCCCTGGCTATTAACTTGGCCAGACTATGAGGAGGACTATGAAGACGATGGAGGATATCACGACGACTATGCGACCTAGGACGCTCTCCAAGTCAGTCGCCTGTAGGTCTAAGGCATGACTTGGGCCCGACGACGTTGATGTGTATCCGCTGCTGTGTTTGGTGAACTTGCCCATCGAGGCATTTATGTAAGCTCGGTCATGTGACCCCGCTTTGTAAGACTTATTTATTCGGTACTGTAATGGATGATGTAATTCTGGATATTCAGTTCGGTTATGTGCTCACGGTGCACTGATCATGGGATCGTGAGTTGAATGCATAACAGGGTATTTCGGACAGCTAGTCCGGGGTCCCCACAGAGTTGGTATCAGAGCCATCCTGACCATAGGAGGCCCTAGTTAGCATGGACGCTAAGATAGTGCAAAAACTATTTTCTATAATAAAAATGAGATGACTATATGCTGAAATAATGCCTAGTCTCTCCCCTACTTTCTCTTAGATATTAAATTTACTTGCATTAATTATTAATGTTTTTACTTTATGCACTTAAAATTTGGCACACCTTGATCATCATACTAATTAAGAACTTAAAATTTTTGTGTAGATGGATCCACCGATGTTCACTGAGAGCATCCAGCTTGGCTTCAAGAAGCCTCCCTACCTGTTTGAGACCTCCCTCGTCGAGGTGTCACGGGCCGTTGGACGCCTGGCACCCGAAGTGAAGGGAGGACAGATGGAGAGCACCAAGGACGGCGAGATGTCCTGGATGGTGGTTTGCACACTTCGTGGCTCTCATGTGAAGCAGCTTGAGGAGATTGAGGTCCAGGTCTTCGACCGCACATGGGAGGATGGACTTGTGAGGGTGCTCCAAGCAGCCCTCTCTCGTCTCGTCTTCCACCACCATGTCGAGTTGGAGGCCATGGGACTTCCTCACGCCTTCTTGGGACGCCGCAAGGAGGAAGGGGTTCCTACTATGATCCCCTACTTTTGCCCCCTTGGACGCCAAGTGAGCCAGATGGAGAACTTGTTGTTCAAGACTCAGCTCAGCCTTGACTCCAACAGGATGGAGAACGAGGTGTTGAAGCATGAGATGGAGGGGCTCAAGATGGACTTGAAGTTTGCTAAGCTCAAGCATCGCCGCCAACAGAAGAAGACCCTCCGTGTCCGCGAATCCAACTACATGCTCAAGGTCAAGGTTATGCACCTCAAGGCCGCCCTCCGCGAAGCCGAGGAGAAGCTCGAGGAAACTCAGGACGACAGCGAAGATATCCGCAAGGAGAACACCGCTCTTGTTAGCGACGATGAGGACTACATGGAGGAGGAAGGACTTGATGGGCTTGATGATGAAGATGACGAGGACCGCGCCTTCATCAACGACGCGATCGAAGAACCCGCACCACTTCACACCGTGGAGGCTACTCCGGATGATGAGGAGGATCCCTAGGAGCCCCCGTTCGATGGTCCTTCCGCACCACTTGATGATTTCTAGATGTGCACCTTCGAGACTTGGTCGATGTTAGGATGTCCCGTTCGATGCGATGAACTTGTTGGTCCATGCGTGACCATGTTGGATGTGAACTTGATGCTTTTGGTAGTACCAATGTTTGTGGTTGAATGTTAGTATTTGTGTTGGTTTTTATTTCCCTTTTATTTTGGAGTTTTCTTTTTATGCATGCACATTCCTTCCCCTTATTCAACAAGCACTTGAACCCCCGAACTTTTCCATCATCTCATTTCCATGTATGTCATCTTCACCTCCTCAGATGGTTGAAACTCGCCATGGAGGTTCCACCTCCGGAAACCCACCACCACCACCACCTCCGGACCCCAACATGGCTCAGATCCTACGTCTCTTGATGGAGGATCGCCAGCGTGCCCGCCAGGAGAGTGAAGCTAACATTGCCGCGCTTCGGCAAATCGCTCAAGCCGCCGCGGGAAACCGCAACAATGAAGAAGGAGAAGGACACGACGAGGAAGCACCAAGGTCACGCCTTAGGGACTTTCAGAATACCAACCCGCCCGTGTTCTCCAAGTGTGCCGCTCCCCTCGATGCGGATGATTGGCTCCGCACCACTGAAAACAACCTTGAAGTCGCCGCGGTAGGAGATCACGAGAAAGTTCTTCTCGCCACTCACTTTCTCTCGGGACCCGCCCGAGCATGGTGGGAGAATGTCAAGGCCATGCAAGCTCCTGATCATGTCATCAACTGGGAGGAATTCACCGCCAAGTTCCGTAAGGCTCACATTCCCACTGGTCTGATCAAGATGAAGCGTGATGAATTCTTCAACCTGAAGCAGAACAACTCCGACGTGGTGGATTATCTTGAGAAGTTCAACACCCTGGCCAGGTATGCCCCGCAAGATGTTGACACTGACGAGAAGAAGCGTGACCGTTTCATGAATGGTCTGCATGAAGAAATCCAGAGTATCCTAGTGGCTGTACCCTACCCCGACTTGGAAGCGCTTGTGGATGCCGCTATTATGGTGGAGTCTAAGCGCAAGGCTGCCTATGAAACCAGGAAGCGCAAGATGCAACAGCAGTAGGGTGGGCCCAGCAACCCCAAGTACCGCAGTCCGCCCCCATCAAGACCCGTCAACCCGCCCCAGAGGAACCCTTCGCCAGCACCAGCTTACCGCTCCAACAACTATGCCCCCAATCGTTTTGCTCAGCAGCCCCGTTCTGGAGGATTCAACACCAACCCCCGCCCCAATCCGCCAGCTCGCCCTCAAGGCGATGGATGTTTCGCTTGTGGGAAGCCTGGACACTTCTCTCGTGAGTGCCCTACCAAGATGAGGACGCCTCAGCGCGCCAACGCACCCAGACCCAATCAAGCTCAAGCTAGGACGGCGTCAGGAAAGAAGCCCATGGTCAAGAAGTAGGCCAATGTCGCCCATGGACATTTGAACCATGCCAGCGCTGAAGAGGCAGAGGAAGCTCCGGATATTGTGATGGGTACGTTTCTAGTCAACTCCACTCCTGCTCGAGTCCTTTTTGATTCCGGCGCATCTCATTCTTTCGTTACCGAACCCTTCGTTAAGAAAAGTGAGCTAAAATCAACCCTTATGAAACGCCTCATGTTAGTCCAAATTCCTGGATCCACCGCTAAAACCCGCTTATCTTGCAAACAAGTTCCCATCATTATACACGGAGTACCTTTCCAGGCAGACCTCATAATCTTAGGAGCCCAAGGTTTAGAGGTAATCCTTGGAATGGACTGGATGACCCAGTATAAGGGACGCATTGACTGCGTCGAAAAATCCATTACTCTCACCAATGACCAAGGCCTACCAGTAAAATACACCGCCACCATACATTCATCCAAAGCTTTCTGTCGGAAAAGCGTCTCTGGACCCAACCTAGAGCAAGTTCCTGTTGTCTGCGAATACCCCGATGTTTTCCCAGAAGAATTGCCCGGTATGCCCCCTGACCGAGACATTGAGTTCATCATAGAACTACTCCCAGGAACTGCCCCCATAGCCCAGAGACCTTATCGTATGAATCCCCAAGAATTGATTGAGTTAAAGCGACAGTTGGATGATCTGTTGGCCAAAGGTCTGATCAGGCCAAGTGCATCACCATGGGGATCGCCTGTGATCTTCGTGGACAAGAGAGACGGAACCATTCGCTTGTGTGTGGACTATCGGAGACTTAATGAAGTAACCATTAAAAATAAGTACCCTCTGCCTAAGATCGATGATTTATTCGATCAAATGAACGGAGCAAAGGTTTTCTCCAAAATTGACCTTCGCACCGGGTACCACCAACTCAAAGTACGAGAATCCGACATTCCCAAGACTGCCTTCACCACCCGTTACGGACTGTATGAGTACACCGTAATGTCGTTTGGACTCACCAATGCCCCTGCCTACTTCATGAACCTCATGCATAAGGTCTTCATGGAATACCTAGACAAATTTGTGGTAGTGTTCATCGACGACATCTTGGTCTACTCTAAACCTGAGGAAGAACATGAGGAGCACCTGCGACTAGTCTTGGGTACCCTTCGGCAACATCAACTTTATGCAAAGTTTAGTAAATGTCAGTTTTGGCTCAAGGAAGTGGGATTTCCTGGCCACGTCTTGTCTGCTGGAGGACTCTCTGTTGATCCCTCTCTGATCAAGTCTATTGTGGACCGACAACCACCTAAAAATGTTACGGAAGTGAGGTCTTTCCTCGGATTGGCGGGATACTACCGCAAGTTCGTTGAAGGATTCTCAAGCATTGCCAAACCTATGACTCTTCTGCTTAAAAAGGGTAAGAAGTTTGAATGGACAGAAAAGTGTGAAGAGAGTTTTCAAGAATTAAAAAGGCGACTTGTATCCGCCCCCATCCTGACCATGCCCGACGTCACCAAGGATTTTGTGATCTATTGTGATGCTTCCAAAATTGGTCTTGGAAGTGTCTT